>NW_013667120.1:62471-69822 GCF_000517525.1 Limulus polyphemus
ATATATATATATACATAACCAACACCATTTCGGCCAAAATTTTTTATAAACCTCTTATACTGACTCAGAGAAAATATCAGCCACAATGGCGTACTTCCGTGTACATGGAAGAGTAATATGCCACTTCCGGTGACATAAAAAGATCATCCTAGCATGACTTGCATCTCTTAAAAGGCATACGCGTAGGTTGTGTTCAGCAAACAAATCTTTAAAGTGGAAGGAATTAACAAGAAAGCTTCTTAAGAAAACTTCCAAGGCGACGAAAAACATAAAATATTTATCTTTGTTAACAATTAAAACTGTAGTGGAAAGTCATATTTTATCGTATATTTTTTTTCACTTAACGCATGAGAATAAGTTTACTCTTGTATCCAGACATTCAGTATATAGTTTCTATGTGGATGTATATATATATATATATAATTCTAAAAGTTTGAATTCGTGTGTGCGAGAGTATTGTCACCGTTGTATGCAAATACGTACGTGTGTATGTAATAACAAAATATTTTGTTCAGGACAGAGAGCCTTATTATCCTTAAATTTAGTTTACGGTTTGAATAATTTCATGAGAGTATGTTATTCCTTTATTCCTGATGGTCTTGTTTCCTTAAACTTAACGATAACTCTCCAGTAATGGAAAATCATACCATTCATGTGTTGTCTCAGCAATCACATGAAACAATTCTAATAACCACTTCTACCTCGATTTACAAATGAATGATCGATAATGAAAAATAATAATTTATTTCCTGCAATGACAGTTTGGGTGACGTTTCTTATGAGCCAATCCAGTGTAAATTTAGAGTTGAGCCTGCAATGACAGTTTGGATAACGTTTCTTATGAGCCAATCCAGTGTAGATTTAGAGTTGAGCCTGCAATGATAGTTTGGATAACGTTTCTTATGAGCCAATCCAGTGTACATTTAGAGTTGAGCCTGCAATGGTAGAATAGGGTATCATTCATAATGAGCCAATCCAATACAGATTTGGAGCTCAGACTGCAATGGTAGAATAGGGTATCATTCATAATGAGCCATTACATTTAAATTTTGAATTGAATCAGTAATGTTGGTAAAAAACGCTAGAGCGGAAAAGAACATCATCCCTGATGAGTCCTTCATTTCAATCTACAGTTGAATCAACGATGGTGGAAAATGGATATAATTTTCCCATCATCGCTGGCTCAACCCTGAATTAAATATGATTGGTTCATCAGAAACGATATTTGTACTATGATGTGACGACAAACAAGAGTGGAAATTTGTTTTATAATGATGTCACTGTCAACAGAACTAGACTAACCACGTGACGAGACCAAAAACAATCTGATCAATGTTGCGTCTCAATGTCACTGCAGAAAGAACTTGTCTAATCATTCTGTCAGATTATGCCATGTTTCTCGTTGAAAAATGCAAAAATTACGTAACTGAAATTTTAAAATTCCAAAATTTAAAAAGTTATTTTGCACAACCTTTCACGTATGTTGTTGCATAATGTTTATAATAATTATTTCTCTTGTTTACCACTTAAAGCGACAAGTACTCAGAGCCACATATATGTACATATTGTACCTGTTTCACTTATGTATTAGTTCAAGAAAGGCATGGAAGGGTTCATCCTCATCATCACTTACTGAACCCAAAAATATATGTGGAGGATATCAGGAACCACTGATCATATTCGGTTGGTTATTTTATCTTGAGAGTACATCGGTCAGGTCCTGTTTGTATATCTTGGTATAAAACTGACCATGTTCTGTTAGTTATGTTATCATGAAAGTACACCAGTCAGGTCCTCTCGTTATATCTTGGTACAACACTGATCCTGTTTGTTGGTAATTTTATCTTGATAGTACACCAGTATATCTTGGTTACAAAATTGATCATGTTCTGTTGATCACTTTACCGTGATAGTGCACCAATCCGATCTTATCTTGACATCGTGGTGCAAAATTGATTAGGTTTTTGTGGGTTCCGTCATTGTGGTAATCCACTAGCCAGATCCTGTTGTTAATAAACAAATTCCTGGTTTACAACCAAGAGATCAACAGACAAGCTTATCTTCTATAACGTTCAATGATATATACAAGAAGGGCTGAAAGGATAAACGAATCACTAAGTCAACAGTTAAATAGTCGTAGTATTAACTAATTAATGGAAAGAAGAACATATTAGCTTCCAATAGATAAATGAAGGCAAGAAAGATGGTTATGAAGTAATTAATGACTGTGTTGTGAATAGATAACTTATACATCAATACGGCTTTGCCCATTTTGGAAAAATGTCAAGGAAATTACTTCGTTTTCATGAACACGATAACAATAACAAATTAGTTGATCGTTTGAAACCCTTCTTGGGTTGAATTGAGAGACAATGCCATTTAATAACTACATGCACGGCTCGCTGGCACAGACGTCTTTACAAATTAAAAAATAATAATAATTGGTGGCAGACGAGCAGAGTATGGTCATATCCTAGCCACATTTCACGCAAGAGCGCTCGAGACAAATACCAACATGCCTAGCTGGTCAGTGAAGCAGAACTACCAGTCTAGCAGTGCTGACGAAAACACGTTCTTGTGGGCTCCAACTTGCCACTAGTAAGAACAAAAGCACCCTGGGAACTCTTTATATAATTTAACTTTACATAGCTGCACTCCGTAATGTAAAAAAACAAACACCTAGTTCAGGATGGCTTGTTCAAAATAATAAAAATGACATAATGATATGTGACAACAAAATCACCTGGGTTAAGCATGTCATATACTGAAGAAGATGTCGTCATAGACATTTGAGAAACCTATCTAACGGTCGAAAGAGTTGTATAGTTCTTTTATTCAACGTTCAAACACTTAACGCCATAATCTAATCTCTCACAGTGCGATTTAATTGTTTTAAAAGAAATATTTTAATTACTGGTTACAAAATCCAAGGGTACCATTGATTTCCCTTTAATACTTAAATTAACCGTGGTTTTAATCTCCCATAATATATCTGATTCATCTGTTCTGTAGAGAGTTGCTGTTTATTTTTGTTTGGTTTTGCAAGAGCTATTTATTCACATCTTAAATCATCAAAAATTCTATCAGTTTATATGTTAAGCTCAACTATTGAAATTGCTCATTGAACAAATGAATAATTAGAAATACGTATATTAATAAAGAACACTACGCTGCTGTTGGTTTGTTTTATCATATAGCTTCACAAAAGGCTACCAGCGCTTTGTCCACCGCGGGGAATCAAACCCCGGATTTTAGCGTTGTAAGCCCCTTAGCTTACTGCTGACCCACCCAAGGACAAAGCGCGTTGGTTTTACATGTTTTTTAAGGACAATTTCATATCATACTGTTAAAGACATCGAACGTAAGGTTTTAGGTTTGTGAAAAATGTATTACCTTACTATAGCCCTCTATATTGTGATAAAGTATCAAAATACTGTCACTTTGCTCCCATAAATGCGAAGGATTCCGGCGGTGATAAAAGGACCACAACACAGTTAGGAAATTGCCTGAACTCGTCGTGGTTGAAACAAAAAAGCTACAAACCAAAGTTCGGTTAATCGCTTTTGAATTCACGGGTGAAATGTGTCGTGTTTGTTTAAAGACCTTTTGTTTCTGTTCCTGGTTGTTCTTTAAAGAAATACAGCTCGTTGTGATTCTTTTTTGTACCGTGGTTGTCAGAGCATAATAGATAGCCCATTTTATATTTTTGTACTTCATAACAACGAAACCAAACAACCTATTTTTTGGTCAGTGAGCAATTCGACCTTTGAACCTAATATAAATATATATATATATATATACACTCTAATAACAAAAATGAGATTCTAACATTCAAACCTCATGTAGTTGAATTTATACTAACGGTCTAGAGACGTTTTTAGAAGACTTCGCGGGTTTTGTAACGCGTTTAATATTGTTTATTACTTTTTAATAAAAAAAATTTCAAAAACAAATACGCTCATTAGCTTTCATTCGATCTTTTTCAAATTTACTTAGGTTTTTTTTTCTTAAGTATTCACGAGTTCTTATATTAAAACAACCATTCTTTCGCATTATAGTTCATACTTAATTGCTATTAAGTTATTCTATAAAGTCCAATCAGACTTAATTTTGTACTATTACTCAGTTCCCACTCTAAAGTGGTTATCAGATTTTACTTCAAGTGCTGATGAGTTATCCTTGTAAAGTGGAAATTAGGTATTCCTGAAAAGTATTCATATTTTTCGATTTTCAAGTATTTATGAAGTTATTTCTAAGTTATTACGGTATCCATTATTTCTCACTGAATACTATTCAGAATTATCCATTGTTAAATATTTATTAAGTAAAAATAGATGATACTAGGGAGTGTCCATTATAACGTTATCCATTATTTGACATTGAATACTGTACAGAATTCCATATTGTTAAGTGTTTATTGAGAGCCATTCAGAAGTTGTTATAAAGTATCCATCAGTTCAGATTTCATTTCAACGTATCATAAGTTCCTCAAACGTAACAAACAATTTCTCCTATACTTTAAAGAATCCATCGCTGGTTTTATGCCGTATTTCAAGATGCCGTACTTTACTTACCACTTCTGAGGTAAGATGGTTGCGGATCTCTTTTCAGATGGTACTGGAAACCCAAGCTGATCCATATTTCCTTGTATTCCAATCCTATTAACACAAGGATATTTTTATGTTGGAAATTTTCAATCCTCGGTCCGAACACATCTGTATGAGCTGAGTGTATGAATATTTTGGGTCTGAAAGGACTTTTACATTCCCTTCCCTAAAGTGATCAGTTTTCGGAAGCATTACTCTATCCTAGTAACATCATACAATGTCAAAATGTACTTCTGATATTTTCTGTTCCACTGCACGTGAATTGTTGATTTAATATAACCATCTGTATAAGGACTTTAAACCTTAACAACAAAAGATAATACCCAATTTTAATTGAAAACATTACAGCTTTCTATCTGACAATCATGCATCTTGAGATTAGCCCTTAATGTGGTTTGCATTGTAAAGGGTTCGCCATAGGGTTGTCATGTTCAAAGCACACCACCTCTTTCTACTGACTTTCTATACTCTATCTAGTGTAGAAAGACGTCTGTTTCCTAGGGCTCATTTCAACTTGACTGGCACGTCTTCGTATGGAATAGCAAACATAACGTTTTATTCTCCAGCTGCTTGAAGTATACGATGGTTGAAAGGGAGGTATGGTTGGAAGCCATACCTGTTGATCTTCTTTCCAGGCGGAGATACTTCTTGATAATGTTGCGTATTGTTGCCTGGAGTTCGTGGATGGCTTTTCCCACTGACCTTTGTGTTCGAGGATTATCATATGTTATGGACACCCTAAAACTACAATAATGTAGTGATGTTGAAATATTGTAGACATCCTAAAGTTAGAACATTGTAGTAATATTGAAATATTTGTAGACATCCTAAAGTTGAAATATTGTATTGATATTGAAATATTGTAGACACCCTAAACTTAGAACATTGTAGTAATATTGAAATATTGTAGACACCCTAAAGCTATAACATTGTAGCAATATTGAAATATTGTAGACACTCTAATGTCAGAACATTGTAGTGATGTTGAAATATTGTAGACATCCTAAAGTTAGAACATTGTAGTAATATTGAAATATTTGTAGACATCCTAAAGTTGAAATATTGTATTGATATTGAAATATTGTGACACCCTAAAGCTATAACATTGTAGTAATATTGAAATATTGTAGACACCCTAATGTCAGAACATTGTAGTAATATTGAAATATTGTATTGATATTGGAATATTGTAGACATCCTAAAGTTAGAATATTGTAGTAATATTAAAATATTGTAGATACCCTAAACTTAGAACATTGTAGTAATATTGAAATATTGTAGACACCCTAAACTTAGAACATTGTAGCTATAACGTGGAGAGTGGAAAACTCAGCATCTTCCTAGAAGGGAAGACTTGTTTGTTTCTTTCAGAATTTTACGCAAAGCTTCATGAGAGCTATCTGTGGATAGCGTCCCTTATTTTAAACTGATAGACTAAATGGAAGGTAGGTAGTCAACAGAATTAACTGCCCATTCTTATCTGATCGAAGTTTAAGATTTAACAGTGACTCTTGATGTAGAGTAAGAAAACTATAAAGAACACAGTTACAATAATTAGAAGATAATGTAAAAAAAGACAATTATAGAGGTTGAAAACGTTATATTAAAACGATCACGTCGTTAGAGTCCATGTCGCCACGTTCGGTCATGCACAATATTTCAATATTACTACATTATTGTAGTTTTAGGGTGTCCACAATATTTCAATGTTACAATTTTCAAGATATTTCATTTTTTTTTTACTTTCTCTATCTATAAGAATAAAGTATTTCCACTTTTGGTGTATACGATAATTTATTCGATGTATAGTGTCTACGATACTCCAATACTATAGTGTCTATGATTTCCTCACTCTGTAGCATCCATAACATTTGAACTTTATAGCACGCATGCTTTTCTACACTGTTCATTGTTTTTCACTTGTTCATTTACTACCTCAAAAACATCTCTAATTTTAAACTCAAAATTGTAACTGATTTCTTTCTTAAATTTTGTACATGATCTTCCAGTCATTTAACTTTCTTTTATATCTCTTCATGCATTCAAATTCTATATCGTTCTTTATTTTCTTTAATTTCACGGTTTTCCCAAGTATTAAGTACCTGTCAGTATTTTCTTTATTCACTTCATGCTTTTTTCATTATAAAAATGAATGATTTTTCTTTCTGTTGCTGTTCATGTTCATATTATTATAACTTTCTTTGCTTTTTTCTTTAAAATACTATTTATGATGCTTTTTTTTTAATATTTGGGATTATAATTTTCTACATTATTCATTACTTTCCCGCTCTTAGTCCCTCGGTCGAACAGCGGTAAGTCTGTAAAATCCGGGTTCGATTTCTCGCGGTGGACACAGCAAATAGCTTAATTTGGCTCTAAAAAAGAAACTAACTTTTCTACTCTAATTTAATATAATTTCTCTTTTTTTTTTCAGAGCAACCAATTTTTCGTACACGAAAGAATCAAACTTTTTGTTTGTTTTTTGCTATTAAATCCTCCCGAGTGTTTCCACTCATATTACAATACCCTTCAGTGTTTCATTCACAAAATAACTTGCAATATTTTATGGTGCTTGAGATAACCCAACTTGCAATATTTTATGGTGCTTGAGACAACACAACTTGCAATATCTTTATGGTGCTTGAGATAACCCAACTTGCAATATTTTATGGTGCTTGAGACAACACAACTTGCAATATCTTTATGGTGCTTGAGATAACCCAACTTGCAATATTTTATGGTGC
>NW_013667120.1:70514-75450 GCF_000517525.1 Limulus polyphemus
TAAAGTATTTCCACTTTTGGTGTATACGATAATTTATCCGATGTATAGTGTCTACGATACTCCAATACTATAGTGTCTATGTCTCTTGGGCTACTCTTTTACCAACGAATAGTGGGATTGACCGCCACATTATAACGCCCCTACGGCCGAAAGGGCGAGCATGTTTGGCGGGACGGGGATTCGAACCCGAAACCCTCAGATTAGCGAATTTAGGTAATCCGAAAAAAAGATTCAATCCACTGAATGCATAAATATGAGAAAAAACAGTCCATCGTGAAAGCTTTGCCTGCTCTTAAAAGGAAATAGAAATAAAGATTAGATAGAAAAGAGAGAACCTAATGAATTCGTCTTTCCTCCTCTGAATAAACATAATATCCTGGTTGTCGGGCCTCTCGGCTTCTATAAAGGCTAAAATTCAATGTTTTACCCAAGAGGATTACTTTTATCGGACTTAAAATGGCGTAAACTCTGTGTACGTCACGGCACGTGCATTATCTTCATTTATTCATCACCTAAAATTTTAATCATTTCTCAACAACACTATGTATACCAGAGTATCAGGATGAATACATACATTTAACTCGGAGTGCTCGGTTTTTCTAATTTTCATTTATAACGCTTGAATCAATAACATATATACGCTGTTCTTAACTTAAACATACTTGTGTCAATAATGCTTAGTAACCTGTACAAGGTGTATCTTGACGTTTTAATTATTTCGTAAACGTGATTCTAAAACTTATTGCAAAGAATACCTAATAAGTTGTATTACTTGTTGTTTTAAAGCGTCCTCCAATAAATGTTTTGGTAAAATTTAAGGCTCACAAATATAAATATATATATATGTATATACGAAAAGGGTTAAGTATGTTATACCAAGACGATTTTGGAGCCTGACGACGTCGTTACAGTTCATGTCGCTACGTCTGGTCATACTCTGTATATATATACGAAAAGGGTTAAGTATGTTATACCAAGACGATTTTGGAGCCTGACGACGTCGTTACAGTTCATGTCGCTACGTCTGGTCATACTCTGTCTGACGACAACGCACTTGACAACGACTCTGCTGCTTAGTTTCTATAGCAAAAGGTTTAGTAGAAAGATTTTCATGTGCAAAACACACCACTCTTCCCAGCTGATTTTCCATAATCCATCTAATATACAAGAACGACAGCTTCCCAACGCCCGTTTCAACAGTCCGATCGCACAGAAATCCAAAGGCGTTGGGCCCAGCGACTTGGAATAGCATGGACACCTGTTTCATTATTTTCCAGTTGCTCGAGGTATGCGACGGTTGAAAGGATATGTCGTAGGATCAACTTGTGTACACTTGACTTATGTCGCTTTTCCAGATGGAAATCCTTCTTGATTATGTTGCGTACTGTTACTTGGGGCACGAGGACATTTATGTTCGTGTATTTTCACTACAAGACAACGCACGTTGCTTACCACAACTGGAGTACGAGTTTTTCGCAGGTCTCTTTCTGGATAATTCTGGTGCACCAAGTTCATCTATATTCTTTATTTTCTATGTCATTAAGTACAAGAGATATCCCTGTCTTGAAAGTTATAAATCTCTGATCTTAAAACATTTTTATGTAATGTATGAATATTTTAGGTTTGAAAGAACTGTTAAATAACCTTCCCAAAACAAAATGCCAAACAATCTCAAAATGTACTTTTGATATATGGTGTTCCACAGCGACTTTATATAGGCTGTGATTGTCACGTGATTTACTATATTGAAAATCGTTTTAATGTAAAATACTCAGTCACTATATATACGATTCTAAATACTCAAACATTAATACGTCTAAATGGCTTTAAATACCAGAAGATCACTTCACATTTTATTGTTACCTCGCAGAATACGGGTTCCCCTTAAGAAGAATATATGCTAGCATTTTTTGGTGTATTAGCATAATATTCTTCCCTATACAAGTGTGTTATCCTGACTTTATGTTGAGAAGAGTTTATACCTTGGTAGTATTTCAAAGGAAAGACGTTTCGGCATATCTGTGTTTGGTTTCATCAGGTGAGAGCAACTAGTTCAACTAAAAGCTTTAACCTTTTCGCAACCAACCATTGACCGTCACTTATAACGACCCCACGCCTGAAAGGGCGAGCATGTTTGGTGGGATGGGAACTAGAACCCGCGACCCGCATATTGCGAGTCGAGCGCCCTAATCACTTGACCATGCCAGGCCAACTAAAGAGTAGCAATCTTATACTTCCTAAATTTGAATATCATTCGACTTCCCAACACAAAAATAGAATAGAAAGAACACACACAATAGAACATACAGCAACTGACAGTCGACAAAATTGAAAAAAAACATAGGTACATTAAAAAGGCTTACATAACATTGCTTTCTGTCTTTGTTCACCTGAAGGAACATAATATAAATTATATTTCAACCTAGTTTAAAAGTTTAAATAGTTTGCCAGTAAAAGTAATTGATAGATCAATATAAAAAAAGTAAAACAAAAATAACACTCACCAACAACAAACAAAATAGGCAAGATAATAAAAAATAACCAAATTATAGAAGTTATACCAAACATAAGAAACGGAAAAACAGCATTTAAACATATGGAACAAACTTACAAAAACAAAACATAGATATTTAAACAAGTTCATATAAAAACCTGCATTGAAAATAAATAATTTTCTGAACAAACTTTATAATAATAAGAAACTATTCAGATAGACCTAGATGTCGCTTTTCTGTAATCCGTGCTTTCTATCATAAAATAAAAATACAAAAACAATTTCCCGTCACCACCAAGTAACATTTTCACACAGTTATACGGAAAGATGTTGTTGTTCTTTGTTATTAAACGCAAAGGTACACAAAGGGATATCTGTGCTCTGCCCACCACGGGTATCGAAACCCGGTTTCTAGCGGTATAAGCCTGCAGGGTTGAAACACGCACACGATTAGTGATATATTGATTTTTCTGAATATCATCAAGGCGTAATTTTACCAAACTGTAATTAACGTTTGTCCATATACTTCTATATATTTATGTGCAATGTCGTCTATTTAGTTCTTAGACGTTTCTTTCATTCTAGAGCACCAACTATTATAATACAATTATAAGGACAAACACTTAAACATGGTTTGATTTCTAACACCCGATCTTTCAAATATTCCAGGATTATCATGTTCATTGACCAGTTCTCGAAGCCCCTGACTCTTAGAGCCAGTATACGAATCAGCGCACTTGTAGGTGACATGTGGGCAATTAAGCGTCGAATATTATCACTGAACCTGAAAATAAAAGGTGGCTTCCTTAATGTTGATATAAAAATACATCTCAGTTCAGTCTGAGGATAAATTATTTCAATGAAACAATCGAATTTCTGTTTATATGTTGATATTTCTATACATTTCTTTTTCAAATAATTGGTTAAAGTTCCATAAAATAAATTAAACCATCTATGCTTGAAACCAGGAAAATATTGAAGTTTAATTAATATCTTCAATAATTAAAAAATATTTCCTCGACACAAAATTATTTAAAGGACATATATATTTTTATTATCTGATTTCCATACCAGGATATTTCAGGAATCAACTTTTAGCCAAAGCAGACTAACATATATATAAATATTAATGCCGTTTTCTGGTATATATTGTTAACAATAAGTTGGCGTCCTTTTGAACTCATTAATTAATAATTTTAATATTTCGGGTGTCTTGCTGGAATTGTGCTCTAACATTAGATTATGTTGTTATAGTTTATAATTTCAGAACGGCAGAAATATGAAGTAAAAAGAAAATGGCAGCTAATGTATTTATTCATAAAAACTTAGCCATAGTCACTTGTTTATGACCTGATTACCACATCTAGTGCGACTAATAATGTAGTACTTTGAGATGTTAAAAAGCAACGCTAGGGGCTAACCCTTTAACTCAGTTAGTAGAGCACTCTCCTAGCGTGCGAGACTAAGAAAGTTAAGTCGTATAAAAATGTAAATACCAAATTATCACTTAATGTGGGGCTGCCCCACGATCTTGAAGTTAGGCTCAAGGACAAGACTTGTTTGTAAGAGGGAAGAATATAGAAGTTTGAGTTATTGAAAAGTACTTTATTAACAATCATAAGGGACCAACCCTTTAATTCAGTTAGTGGAACACTCACCTAGCATATTTCAGGTTCAAATCCAAAGAAAATAAATATGTGTATATTGTGAAAAAAATAACAATAGCACAATATCATAGCAGTTGATTATAAAACAGTTAAACATGAAATTGTTGTCACTGATAGATAAAAACTCATAGATAATAAATTGATTAATTAATTTTTGATAGCATTTTCTACTACATTTTAACCTTTGAGATTCTTACTGTTATAACTAATTTTGGTATCGAAGAATGTTATGATAAAAATTATCAGAGTTCCGGTAAAAGATGTCGATATACTTTCTTGTACAATTACAGCTGTGTGTGTTTTGTATTTATTTACCTGTACACTTACATTTTTGTGTTTCTTTAGTGGTATAGTATCATGTGTGTGTTTCTTCACTTACTTTCTGTTTATGTAATTCATAATTACAGCTGTGTATTTCTCTGCTTACTTGTATAATTATAGATATACATTTGTTTCTATACTTGTCCAATTACATCATGTTGTTTCTTCAGTTGCACAATATCATGTGTTTATGTTTCTTTACTCACTTGTGCAAATACAAATGTACGTTTCTCTACATGTAAAGTTTGACCTTTATGTTTATTTAATTGTACAGTTACAGCTTTGTGTTTCTTTACTTACATGTACAGCTATAGCTTTGTGTTTCTTTACTTACGTATACAGTTACAGCAATTATGTGCTACATTTTGATGTTGCCCATCACGTAAACATTATATTGTTACGACAGCGGAAGTCACTCGACGCTGGGAGCATGCGCACTGGAGTTTCTCGAAGG
>NW_013667120.1:75806-98088 GCF_000517525.1 Limulus polyphemus
GAAAAGACTTGTATCGCTGAAGTTTCTCGAAAAGAATTTATACCGGAAATTAACAAACAAGCAGAGACATAACAACATGTATTTAATGTAGTGAGCAGCTTTAGAGTTGAAAAATTGAAACTTTCACGTTTTAGCCTTGGGAGGCGATCTTCATGCCAATGAATGATTAACAACAATCATAAACTCAAAGTTTAACGGTTGTTCTCGACAGTGCAGGTGTAGAATTATATGTATTTAACACAAATGACAATAAATTAACTAAAAAAAACATAAAAGTAATTAAAAGCTGCAGAATATGAACATAAACTCGTCAATCGTACAAAAATCGGAAATAAAAATAAATTATCCTAAATAAAAAGTAAACAAAGGAATAAAAATATATGAAGAGAAATGTGACATCTGTGACCGAATTTAATTATTTGAAACTTAAAGAGACCTGAACACAAAGATCAAAGAACATATTAAAAGACCATGTGGACTAGTGGTCAGTTGTAGAGGCGCTACAATGTGATGGTCAGTTCCACCTATTCGTTGATAAAGAGTACTTCAAGAGTTGACGGTGGGTTGTGATGACTAGCTGTCTTCCCTCTAGTCAACCACTTCAAAATTAGGAACGAATACAGCAAGTAGCCCTTTGGGCGAAATTAAACAAATAAACAAAAGACCGTTCTATGTTTTTGAATTGTTAAAAGAGGCCAAACACTCCGTATCCGAAAACATTAAACTCTAAGAAGTGAAATTGGTATAAAGAGAAGAGAAATGACAAAAGTTTTGCTGATCAACAATCCCAAACCTTATTTTAACTATCCTCTATCTTTACTGATTTATAGTCCATATAAATGTACCCTATGTTTTAAATTTCTTATGCATTTATTTTTCTTTGTTTTGTTTTGTCAATTTATTGCGAATAGAAGTGAATAGAGGTGTATCTCCAACTCTGTGTGAGTCCTACTTTTTCAGATCCTTCTCTTTCTAAGTTACATTTTAGTATTTCAAAAGTCAATAGAGGTGTATCTCTGCCTCTGTGTGGGTCCTACTTTTTCAGATACTTCTCTTACTAAGTTACAGTTTACTATTTCGTAATTTTGCTTGTATACTAGTTTTATTTGCCTCTCTTTTATGTGCGACGCTTTTTGTTTTTTGACTTACTTGTCCAAACATTCTTGTAAAGAGTCAACCAAGGTAAGATGTTGTGTTATGCTCTCCTTTCTGTAGCTGTTAAACTGCTCATGACTAAACTGTTATTTTTTGTTTGTATCATCACCTTTGTAAGTAAACGTCTCTTGTTTCATCTAAAGCTTTGTATCTACTTTTTCACAGATAGGTTTCGTTAAAAACAATTTCTGCCAGGAGTAGTTCAAAGCTTCTTCTTATTATTACTCCTCTCTCTTTATGTTTCATTAAATGAATTACTTTATTATCTTTCAATTCAAGCAGGAATCCAGATTACTAGCGTAGCTAACACTTACTGGTTTTATAACAAACAGTGCATATGTGGCGTGTTGACTCAGCCTAAACTTACTGGTATTATAATGTTCGATGCATAGGTAGCTTATTTTAACTCAGACCACCAGCAGCGTTTCCCCTATGCCTCCAATCGACACTGCTCCTGAAAAGAAAACTTCAATCAGTCTTATAGAGAAGGTGAAGCGCCTATAGAACTCGACATGCTAATTCATATAGTCTGCCGATGTTAGCTGAATTAAACCCGGATGTCGTATTTCTCCCCGACCAAGAAGAACGGCACTTCATTTGGGAAAATTTTCACTTTTTGTTTGCGTTTGTGCCACTAATCCCACGGGAGAGCGAATGGGTGTAGATTGACGAGCTTGGTGTCCTCTTATAGCTCGTGCGACCAGAAATAGATTTCATTTACCGAGCATGGAATTAATACGTGATGGTCGTGGGAGAGGTGACTGATTACCATATTGCTGAGATGATGTCTTATTTCAGCGATAGAAAGAGTGGGTCGAGCTTTTTCATGCAGTTCTGACCATACCAGGAATCAGGGTTCCAGAACTGTAATCTTAGGTTTTCAACTAAGATTCATCCTACTGACCAGAGGGGGTCAAGACAAAGTTAGATTCTGTGATTTTTGCAGTCAAGCATACTCTCATCTTTGTTCGAATGGTCTAAAGTTCTTTTCAGTCTCGTAGGATGGACGATCCTTACACACACACACACATATAGGGCAGGAGCTGTATCGTTCATTGGCCATTCATAAGTTTTCCGTACGTTAATCACCCCATAACCCCTGGCCTTCAACCACTCTTCCTTTGAAACTCACTGAAGCGCACCAATGGCTTCTGCCTTTAGTTTACACCATTACATTGTCACTCACGTGGTCTCCAGGCCAGGTGTCATCGTCACGTGAGCTCCTGTTTGACATCCTGTGATATATAGACCACTAGATTAGACATGGTTTATTCTGGCAGGACATTTTAATGGTCAAACCTGGTGCACGTGCAGCTGAGCTAACTTCTATACAGATTTTCAGAACGACGTAGTGAATGATAAAACTTCTCAGACTGACCACTGATATTTACAGTCTTCATATAACTTTCTAGACTATATTTTTTAATTCTGAAAAGTTATAATTCCTTTTTTTTTCTTTTATTCTATTTTTGTCTCTTTTTTTTCTTCTAAGGCTTATTTGTTTAATTGCAAT
Organism: Limulus polyphemus; assembly: GCF_000517525.1. Classification (NCBI taxonomy): domain Eukaryota; kingdom Metazoa; phylum Arthropoda; class Merostomata; order Xiphosura; family Limulidae; genus Limulus; species Limulus polyphemus. Next base: position 78,475 of record NW_013667120.1, read on the forward strand.
ACTTGAACCGCAGCAGAGATATTTTCCTGCTTACGAAAATATTATTTGCTGAAATTTGATCGTTTCAGTTAATTTTCTATTAAATATTCACAAAAAAACCAACATGGAATGATCAGCTTCCAGTTTACCACGCTTACAAAAAGTCACTTGAATCCATTTACAAGTTCAGGGCTTATAACGTAAGACATTGGGTTTCGATACCCGCAGACATTCGCATCTTTTAAAGATTATTTCGGTGAGAAGGTAAAGCAAAACGTACCCTGCTTGGTTCAGCTGGTTCAAAAACACAACTATATTTATCGATGTCACAAGTTCTTTCACCCATTACGTTTCCTACTATTTTGTGTATCGAACCTAGTCAACAATGAAAATAATAAACTTGTTTTACCACACGAATGTTTTACATTCCAAGAACTTCGTTTTCTTTTCTATATCACTAATAACGGGTAAAACGTTGGCTTGCTGTATATTCCTAGCATTGCTTTTATGGCTTAGATGTTGAGCATGACTGATAAATAGATAGTGCAGAACGAAAAATACAGAAAGAGAGGGAGAGGCAAAAAGATGTAAATAAAGTCTGCTTTGATTTGCCCTCTTTTATGTTTATTTTTTTTAGCTTCAGTATGTACGGTCAATTGGTAGTTATGCTTAATTATATTTAATACACGACAGCTTCAGTATGTACGGTCAATTGGAAGTTATGCTTAATTATATTTAATACACGATAGCTTCAGTATGTACGGACAATTAGAAGTTATGCTTAATTATATTTAGTACACAATAGCTTCAATGTGTAAGGACAATTGGAAGTTATGCTTAATTATATTTAGTACACAATAGCTTCAATGTGTAAGGACAATTGGAAGTTATGTTTAATTGTTTTAGTACACAATAGCTTCAATGTGTAAGGACAATTGGAAGTTATGTTTAATTGTTTTAGTACACAATAGGTTCAACATGTACGGTCAATTGGAAGTTTGCCTTACACATCTCTTTCGGTGAAAAGCTAGTAAAGCAGATGTTTTCTTGTTTTTCTCTCAATTTACATCAACATACAACATGTTGGTAGTAGGGCTTTTATGGAACCATCACCTGAAAGTTTCTCTGATCAAACTGACGGAATGTAAGACGGTCACCCAAGTATAAAACCCATTATCCTAACCATTAATTCAGATCGCCACAAGAGTCCTTTGTTGTTTTTTGGTGGACTTCCAGAGACTGACGTGGGCATGTGGTATGAGCTTTAGAGGTCGTCAACATGAAGGCGAACTCCAAACTCTCCCTGTCGGGTTCCCCTAATTGACAAATTGTGTTGGTGTGGGATATAGACATGTGTAGGTATGTATGTATACATATCACCAGTAAATATGTAAGTTTATTTCTTTTAATACCTCTAGTATTTATTGTTGGTTTGGTTTCTGGAGAGAGAAATACATACATATATATTTATTTCAAAGTATATTACGCGTGCTTACAACGTCCAAATTTTTTTCGTCTAGATTATTTGTAATTGTTTTAAGATAAAAGCAGCTTTTATATTTGTAATCAAAAGGAAATTATTGTATTTTGATCTTTAGTCCATTTTGAGATATCGATCTGAAGAATAACTGGCTGCTCTTTACCATGAAACAGATAACATATGAAAGTTAGATCACTTAATTAACAGAGTGACCAATTTAAAGTATGCGTTATATATATATATATATATGCTTATAGTATAGCTCAGTGTTTAACCCTCTATTGTATATTGTAACGTAAAGGTAATAAATCTATCTTCCTTGCTTAAATACACATACACATTTCTGTAATTGAATTCTCTTACTTCCAGATAACAGTCTAAATAAACCATGGAATCATTTTTGTTGGTTCTTCAATTGGCAAATGTTACTTCACCAATATATTTCACAAAACATATTTTTATGTGCAATATAGACCTATTTAAGCAAGAAATTCAAATAATTACTTCCAATGAAGAATACTGACTTCTAATATTCATTTCTGTCTTAAAATGAAAACGTATAATTGGGTTTCTTATTCTCTCGCGTATATTTATTCTATACTAATGTTACGTATTAAAATGAGCGCACACCAATAATAACACTATTCTATATTCAAAGTAGCATGCCACTATTTAAAATTAGTGATAATAATTGTTTGTTTGTATTGTTTTAACGCAAAGCTGCGCAACAAACTAACTGCGCTATGCTGCTTCGGGGACCGAGTCCCGAATTATGGAAATATAAGCACTCAAGCTTACGCGCTAGGTCATCGGGGGGACCAACAGTAAATAATAAATACTATTTTATAGCAAGCCCTCTATCGGCCGTCATTTTGTTGTTTGTGTTTCAACATGAAAAATTAAACTTTTGTAAAATGTTATCACGACAGCGTTTCTGACAAATACCCTAGCTAATCTTATGTCAATACATACTACATGCAAATGTTGTTTAATTTTGGGATATAATTTACGCAAAAGTTGGTGTTATTTAGAAAAACGGGCCAATGTCTCTGTAAGTATCAAGGAAATAACTTACAAATATAAAACGATACTTTGGAATGCTAGTAATTCATTTCAAAATTTCGTTTATTTAAAATTCTATAGTTACACGTTTCAAAAGTTTGAAATCTATAGCAGCATTTAGAAGTGCCATTTCTTTGTGGTTTCGAAAGCTCGCATTATTCAAAGACTTTCAACAGCCTATTTTTAAAGATTAAGTGTTTTTCAGACACATTACATTTACAAGTTTCAGAAGACGAAGTAATGTCTATAGACAATATGGTTACCCTTACAGTAATAATTGAAGAAATATCCATAGAAAGTGTTACATTTATCCGCTTTAAAAGTTGAAGTGATATCCAATGATACTACGTTACTAGTTTCAAAAGTTAATGTCATAACCAGAGACACTACAGTTACCCGTTTCAAAAGTTAAAGTCATAATCAGAGACACTACAGTTACTCGTTTCAAAAGTTGAAGTCATAACCAGAGACACTACAGTTACCCGTTTCAAAAGTTGAAGTAATATTCAGAGACACTACAGTTACCCGTTTCAAAAGTTGAAGTCATAACCAGAGACACTACAGTTACCCGTTTCAAAAGTTGAAGTAATATCCAGAGACACTACAGTTACCCGTTTCAAAAGTTAAAGTAATATCAAGAGACACTACAGTTACCCGTTTCAAAAGTTAAGTCATAACCAGAGACACTACAGTTACCCGTTTCAAAAGTTGAAGTGATATCCAATGATACTACGTTACTAGTTTCAAAAGTTAAAGTCATAATCAGAGACACTACAGTTACTCGTTTCAAAAGTTGAAGTCATAACCAGGGACACTACAGTTACCCGTTTCAAAAGTTCAAGTAATATTCAGAGACACTACAGTTACCCGTTTCAAAAGTTGAAGTCATAACCAGAGACACTACAGTTACCCGTTTCAAAAGTTGAAGTAATATCCAGAGACACTACAGTTATTTACCCGTTTCAAAAACTGAAGGAATATCCAAAGACACTATTAACCCGTTTCAAAAGTTGAAGTCATAACCAGAGACACTACAGTTACCCGTTTCAAAAGTTGAAGTAATATCCTATAACGTTTCAGTAATTAAAGTGCTGGATACTCTATTTTGCAGTTTCAAAACTTGATCTTCCCTGAGCCTTCTACATCATTCGTTTATGAATTACAAATCTCGTGATATTTTAAAAAACTACTTGCCCAATTTAAATGTTAAAATATCATTCAAAAACTCTAATTTGGGTTAATAATAGAGGCTCAGCCAAGAACTGTAATCTGTTTTAAAACCTGAACTGTTATAATTGCCCTTTTTCCATAAAGTAGATCCTCCAGTGGCTTATCTGTAAGTCTGAGGGGTAAAACGCTAAAAATCGGCGTTCGATAACCGCAGTGACCAGAGCACAGAGAGTCTATTGTTTAAATGTGCACTTAACAACAAACGAACTAATAATCATAGGTTGGAATGCTAATATTTATTTATACAAACCTTGCATCATGTCGCCCAAATTACACAAATTCGCATTAAAATAAATATATAATTTTAAGAATGTTATAGATTGTCTTATCTAATATTATCTTTTACAGTTTAGAGATTAGAGAAAAATTACGTGTTTTATTATTTGTCATACAGGAGTAATCCCGTATGGAAGACTTTTACCTTACACAAAAATACAATAGTTTACCATTAGGTGGTTAATGCTTAGTTCTTGTTCATGAAAAACAAGGGTCATGGTGCCAAGTTAAAATCAAATGTTTGTAAAGAAAACTTGTCAAGTTTCCAAGTTAAAAGTTTTTTTCTCGTTTTCTCGCGGAAACTGAACGGATGAAACGCCTAGAAGGAAAGAGTTTAATTAGTCAAACACCAAAGAGGAAACAAGAACTAAATTACTTGTTTATTTCTTTGTTAATAAGTTAATAGTTAATGAGGTGGCGTAAACACGTCACGCGACGTTCCCAGGAAAACCAGAAAAACGTTATTGTGCTGATCATTGTGAATAGGATATAATAGCTTGATGTAGAGAAAGAAAAACAATGATGCTTGTTAGAAAAGATTATTCTTTATCTTGGACGTGTACATAAATATCGTAAGTAAGCATATATATTAATACGTACTGCAATCAAAGTTTCCTTTATATATGCCATACATACACGCACGTTTATTTATGAACATAAAAAATAACTATTTCACCATATTGTTGTGGTTGTATTGCATTGTCTTATTTGGTTGTAACGGAAGGATCAGGTAATATGATCTGCAGTGGATTAACTGGTGTCGGAAGAGGATTAAGATGGCGAATGTGACCTTTAAGTTACTTTTTAAACATTTTCAACTGAATTGGGACCCGGCGATTGTCATGTTCTTGTAATATTTTCGGACAATTCGAGCATGGTGGATTATTACACAGAGTCTTGGGAAAGTTCTTATCCCCCACGGTAAAAACTTCAGGATAATATTCACCCTTCTCAGAGACACAAGGGACCCAACCCTGCCATCAGGACTCTCCCTGCACCCTTACACTATCACCACTGTAGGAACAACATAAACAAGTGCCTCATTTAGTTTTCTTCGTATTTTTACCCTAATGTTAGTTGGGTTGACAAGCTCGTCAATTAACCGATCGATCGACAACCCAAACCACCCGACGACTCAACGGTAAGCCTGAAGTTTTGTCATGCTAAAAATCAGGTTTCGATACCGAGGTGGACAGAGCACAGATATAGCCCACTGTGTAGCTTTGTGCTTAACAGCAAACAAAGACTACTGAGAAATAATGTTAACTATTTCTAAGAATTCCCTTTACAATTATTTGACAGAATTTATATATATATATATATATATATAAAAGGCATTTTCATAAGTAATCATTTTATAGGGTTATTTAGGCTTAGCAATAAACAATAGCCTATTTAGTTATAAGCATCAGAATCAACTGTGTTAGCACCAATGTTTAAGCTTATTTTTCTCTGTGTTTACTTTACCTTTATACTGTAATATAACAGTAACAGGTATACACCAATGTAATTTTTATCGAATAATGTCCCCCGGTGGGAAAGCGGTAAGTCTTTGGATTTACAGCGCTAGAATCAGGGGTTCGATTCCCCCTCGGTGGACAGAGCAGATAGCCCGATGTGGCTTTGCTATAAGAAAACACACACATTATCAAATAAATTTGAAATTTAGTTGTTTCATATTTTGATACTATCAGAAACAATGTAGAAAAGTAAATTACTCTTAAGTCATGTTTCACAGGGAAAAACATACACGATATTGTTGTTTACTTCTCCCCTTCGCCACACACACCTTGGCACCTACAGTTATCGTGCTGCACCCCTTCCTGCTTAAGTAAAATCAAGTCAAAGGTTTTGTTGAAGATGCACGTGCAACTTCAAAAGTGATGGTCTATAACGGTTAACTCAATCAACACACTAGAAGCTGTGTACGTGTACAAGTACGGGATTGAAGTAGTGAAAAACTGTGAACAAATAGAGGTTTATAATCTTGCCTACCACCAGGAGGATTAAAGAGTTCACAAAGTATTGGTTTCTACTCTTAACGGAAGTTTAGTTAAGTACTCAGAAAATACAGTACCAATCCACTTGTGATAATAAAATGGAGTACAATTTCAAGCTTTGTTCAGGATAATTAAAATTTCGGGTTTCTTATTTCTGGTGTTAAGATGGCACGCTATAGACACACATTTCTATATATGCGTATGTTTGTGCCAGAGAGAGAGTTTAAAGAAATCTTTTGCATTAGATTTGCTCGCTTTCTCACCTAGGTGAAATGTTTTAAAGAAATGTTTAAATCATTAACTCAGTTGTCCAGCAGGGTGTGGTAGTCCTATTATAAGGTTAAGAAATATTTCTCTTTCAGGCAGTCTGTTTAAAGTAACTGTGGGAAACTGAATTAAGTTCCGTTACAAAAGAAAGATAAAGTTTGATATACTGAGATGATTTAAGTCAATGTGATCATATGCTAATATCTCTTATTTGTTATATAAAATTTTTATTTTTATGTCTTCTGAGTCTTTGTTGCCTTTTATCAAGCAAGCACTGCCTGTGCAGAAATGGCTGGATTGTTCATCGAAATGGTATTTTAAATATCTCCTCAATAGGTCATCAAAACTTTACAATACTATATAATACCTTTTATAACAATACTTATGTAATGACTGAATCAAAATTTCTGGGAATGTCTGTAAATATTATAGCAAAAAGTTTGAATTTCTTGTTCTTCTTTCTTTTGCTTCTTTTTTTATTACATAATAACTCAAAAACCAAAACAATGGCATTAACCAATTTTACTGAGGTGACACAGTTTCAAACAGCGTATCCACTTTTATAAGTATTATTAATAACTAATAGTAATTTAGAAAAAAAAATCATAATTCTAGTGTCAACGATGTTATAATTACCCCTTGAAGTTAGCTTTCTTACAGAAATTTAGTGATTCTTTAAAAAGTTCAAGTACAAGGTGAAACAGGAATACCAGCCAATAATAAACAATAAATATTACGGTCGAAACTTCATTGTGTTTAGGACTTGGTTATAAATACAACCTTCCTATGTCTCTTTAAACACTGCATTAAAAAACAAGTAAAGAAAAAACTTTTCAAAAAAGGAAGTAAATGTAGGGATGGCTAATGTCAATCCTTCAAAAATAATAAAAACAAGATAGTAGGGATGGCATTTGTATCATCCCTACATAATAGTACAGACAATAATTAACATACAGCAATATATAATAACTATTCCACCACAATTGAGTTTAATTTATCCTATTTTTCTCTGTTTGTATTTTCTTATAGCAAAGCCACATCGGACTATTTGCTGTGTCCATCGAGGGGACTCGAACCCCTGATCTTTGTGTTGTAAATCCGAAGACTTACCGCTGTCCCACCGGGGGACTTTTGTCTGTTAACATTCTAATACACTGTGTGCCTGTGATATTATATAGAGGTGATGCAAATACCATCCCACCTATCTTGTTTGCATTCTTTTTGAAGGATTAATATTAGCCATCTCTACATTTATTTTCTTTCTTGAATTTTTTTTCTTTACTTGTTCACTAAGACATGCTGGAAAACCTTTTTTTATTAAATTTTGTGCTACATTTTTCATTTTGTTTTTGATCTTTTTCTTGAGAACAAGACGAAAGCAACTGTTTCTGAATTTTTATGTCTGCTTACTTTACTTGATTCGTTATGAAACAGGAGAAACAAATTATATTCGTGTTTTGTTGTATTTTTCAACACAGTATATAGGTCTCCCAGTGGGTAAGCGGTACGTTACGGACTTACATGGCTAAAATCCTGGGTCCAGTTCCCTTTGGTGGACAGATCGGAGATAACTTATTGTGTAGCTAAAACAAACACAACATATAGAAAAGAAACAATTTATTCCAATTTTATATTTTGTTTTAAACGTTAGGGACCAACTTTTTATGATTTTATATTTATTTCATTTTAAGCGTTGGCATTGTTTGTTTTAAGGCAAAGCTACACAATGGACTAGCTGCGCTGTGCTCACGATGAGTATCGAACCATGATTTTTAGCATTATATGCCCACAAGTTTACCGCTGAGTCACTGGGAAGCTTAATTGTTGGAACAGGTTTGGAAAAAAATATTTTCAATTTTGTGTTCGTCATATTCACAAGAGTAAACATTTCGAAGGACCACAGCAAAAACAGTTTTGTTTCATCTTTTAGCCCATACTTTCGTTATTACAACATAAATACAATAGTTTATCTAACTTTTTATTCGAATGGATATCATAGTGAAATAAATAATTACTTTAATGCTTTGTTTCATATATTTCGTTACGACGGCAAAAAATCAGTTTGATGAAGGACCGGTTGTGACCCTAGAGATTAGCGTATCCGAACTAACCCAAGGTCTAAGGTTTAAGGACTGTTGCCTCAAAAACGCTATCCGCACTTTGGGGCTGTGGTTGTTCTATTAGTGTGGTGGTCATATACCATTATTCGATAAGCTCAGATTATCCCGAAACTTGAAGGTGGGTGCTGTTGATTAGCTGTATCCCCTCTAATGTAAAAATTCAAAATTAGGGACTGTTATACGCCGATGTCCCTTAAATACTTTTGCACTAAATCCTGTAACAAACAAACATACAAACTTCATGATTCTGCTGTAAACGTTAGGGAGCTGGATATTGAACTAAGAAACATATATTGTCAAAATAAAACTTTTTTCCCATAAGGGCTAAATAAAATGTGTTTTTAGGCATTTATTGGTTTTTGCTTTTAATTTAAAAAATGAGCAATCAATTTTAGAATAGTTGTTGTTTTGCACAAAGCTGCACAAAGGGCTATCTGTGCTCTGCCCATCACGGGTATCGAAACCTGGTTTCTAGCGGTATAAGTCCGCAGACATACCGCTGTTCCAATGAGGGGCGTTTTAGAATAGACATGTCTCGTGAAAAACAACGCTTCTAATTTTCCCCAAACTTAAGAAAGTTGGCAGATAGATATGGTAATCAAGTAATTTAAGTAGTTGGAAATTGTCTATCAATAACACTGGCAGTTGGTTTAGTGTTCTAATTCAGTTATTAAGTTTTATAACCTTGTTAGATTCAAAATCGAATATATATGGAGACACAGCGCCAGCCCCATGGTTGCTTGAGCATCCTCAAAATTTATTGATGCGAGTGATGCTTAGCACCTTGAAGATGTGCAAAAATGTAGCATCTCGAATTTAAACTGACACAGACACGAGTTCTTCAGTTAAAAGACTGCTTAAGATCCATTTCATTCACCAAATGATAAATGTTAGAACCCTTGATATGTTCGTCTCTAATATCTCGAACAATAACAACATACGTTTAGACATATAGAAGGTCTAACCATCTCGACTAATTAATACCATTACTCAATATATTTATTCATCCTATCTATCTAACCCATGCTTCATAAAAATTTATATTTTTTGGGCCTTTCATCCTATAATATATATATATATAATATATATAATTTGAGAAGCAAATTTTTCTTCTCCATTAAAGCGTACTAGCAGAAACGACGCCCTATGGGCAGCAGTTTGTGCTAGTAATTACTAATCGTAGTATTGATACCACATTAGAAAAAAAAAGTTCTACTTTTTTTTGGGGGGGAAGTACTGAACGGGAAAAGTGTTTTGATTGTGCTCTTTAGTCATATGCAATTCATTGCATCAAAATGATTCAATGTTCAGAGCTCAAAATTTTCATATAAACATTGATGTTTTTACATATTAAAGGTGGTACTGTTTATTGAAAAAATAATAGTTCTGAAGAACTCCAGTTTCTCAGTACAGTATCACATTTAAAAATTACGTCAATAAAGATATAATCAAACCCTCAAGTACAGTCCTAGTGAAAGTCGTGTTCTTGTTGAGAGGAGAGTACTTTTATTTAAAATTGTGTTCCATTACAAAGAAATGGTTGATGCACATACCACAGATATATGTTTGTAATTGTCTGAATCTCAAATAATCAAAGTGTGAATTTTTTTTATGGATTTTTGTTTGTGGTGTTATAGGTCTATTATAGTAAGATTAAACCTTTTTGAACTATTTGAAAAATATAAGTCAGTAAACTGCAATTAATAAACAATAGAAACAATTACTTAGTATCTGTAACGGAAAAAAAAAACGTTCTCGTTTGTTTATTCTTTCAAATTTGTGCATCCGAAACCATAATAGTTTTGAGCTACAATTTCAAAGTCCAGAGTGTGTAAAACAGGGAAAAAACAAAACATATTTGAATCTCGGAGTATTTGGCCCATATAATTTAGTCGCTTAAAAATTATTTTTTTCTCGAGATAACTAGGGTTAAATCGGGCCGTTATTCAAGGCTTAAATAAGAGAAGGGAAAAAAGGTCAGACGATAACCACACTCTCTGATTAAATCAATAATCTCTGTAACCAGTCATTAATGTAACGATCTAATCCCATTAATGGTCTATGAAACAACCACTGACTTGAGCCCTTCAGAAGGAACTTGGGGAAGGGTGGGGGATACGCTTCCATCTCACTCCCTCGTTTCCCTCTAGAAGTCTGCTGAGTGCGTTTACTAAGTACATTTCTAAGGATATATTCTAAAAACTCAAACCTGTACAGGAACAGATGTTTTCATTATTATTATTGACCGTTTTTTATTCGTTTGTTTTTCGATATTGACTTATAAAGATTTCAGAGTTTTTCAGCAAATGATGTACATCTGTGAAGATTGAACAACAAAAAAACAAACACAAAACAAAGGTCTTATTTGTTTGTTGTTGAACACAAAGCTACACAATAGGCTATCCTCGCTCTGTCAACCACGGACAATGAACCATGAATCGTAGCGTTGTAAGTCCGTAAACTTATTGCTGACCAACTGGGTGACATTATTGATCTAAACTTTGGTTAATGGTTTTGGAAACTAATGGGCATTTAGAGAATTTTCAATTTTTTTATTTCTATTTCCGTCATCTATGTAATAATAGTAGATTGAAAGTGTAGAGTTCATTCCTCAGAGTGTGTTATGTCTGTCGCTCTTTCTCTATCTGATATATACATACAATTGGTTTTTGCTTTATTTATTTATTCATTTACAAATTGGTTGTCGTTTCTAAAAGATATTTACATTTTGTCCGATTTTGCATCGTAAAGTAACATCCTAACACAACCAAACAAACAGTAAAATTAACGCAAGTTACGAATGAAAATGTCCTTAAGCGTTTTCTTTTATGTCTTGCCCCTGGGTGGCTCAGCGGAAACTCTGAGGGCTTATAACGCTACAAATCAGGTTTCCAAAAACCACAGTGAACTGAGAACATATAGATCACTGTGTGTGTACTTTTGTGTTCAACAACAAACAAACACAAATTTGTCGTCTTTTTTCAAATTTAATCTTCTCGGATGTACATCATTTCCTGAAAAACATCTTCCGAATTAAATATAGAAAATAAAAGACATTTATAACACGCTCTCGAAGCAAGAAAAGGCAAACATAAACTTCAAATAATCCCAAGAACTTCAAACAAATGAAACTTCACAAAGAAGTGACATTTTCTGGTAATTTTCAGATTTACGTGATTAATTGTGGAACAGTCAGGTCCAGCTTTGGTGGACGTTACTACACTACTGTATGATAAGTAATTCTTTTTTTGCTCACAGGGGATAAATTTATGTACAATCGCTGACTTGTAAAAAGTAGCTTAGATTTTTTTTCTTAAATCATATAAGCAATAAACTTCTACAAGTCTGATGATGAAACTTTGCGCGTGAGTGTAGTAATATTCTATAAAAACAGTTGTGTCAGATCTGAGGGGGAGGGGGAAAAAGCCCTTTTAAGAACTACAAGTTATAGATGAGTGTAATTACCGCTGTAATTCACTGAGATACTATAACACTTTTAACTAGAAAAATGATGACACATCTATAAGCCATTATTTTTCTTGGACAGAGCAATATCTACTGTAAAAATGCTAACTTTATATCACTTAATACTCATGATTCACAATGAAGAGTAAAATATATTTCATTGGGTATTCCTCTAATCAGAAAGTTTACCGTTTATAGCAATTATAATAAACTTCTAAAGATAAATTACGAACACAATACAGTTTATACTGAAAACCAGCTAAAGAATTCCTAGTCTGATTTTAAACAGTCTTGTTAATAGAAGGTATACTTTCAATACAGATAATTAACACCGGAAAGCTGAGTTATCTACTTTCCGTCATCATAAACAGTCAGTGCGTGCGCCAGGTGAGCCCCGCCAGCGAGGCGGTGCGCAGACAGCTTCAAGACACGATTGGCTAAGTTTCTTGACGACAACCTCACTAACACTGCCACACACTTTCGTGATAAGTTTGTGTCTTACCGTAACGGGATATTAAATAACATAACATGTTATGTCTTAAGTCCAAATCAAACCCAAACGTCTTTATTAAGATAGTATTCTAGAGGTAATTTAATTATACGTTCAACATGAATATGTATTGGGAATTATTATAGAATGAAAAAAAAAATCGTCAAATCATTAGAATGTTTTAGTTCAGTTTTACAAACAATATTGTACTTAAAAGAAAGGTTTTAAACTTTTCACAGCCGAGATTATTGTACTCGCCTCAAGAGCGCCCTCTCAAGGAAGAAACTATAAAAAACAATGTTATATATATTTCTGAAGAAATTATACACATCCGCACATCTTATTATTTTTCACTCACGCGTATCACGAGAACATGGGATCACCAAGAAAGCACGAGGTAGAAAGGTGAAGAGTGAGACCTGTTCCAGCGACGGCGAGACTCCGTCTTTTCATAGGCTTTCCAGCCCGCTAAATACAAGTCAACCCTGCTTAACGAAACTATACAAAACGAAAAGGGCTTATAACTCAGACTTTTTTGTTCACCTACTATGTTCCTAGTTTTTACTAATACTCATACTCCATATATGATAGAAGCCCACTAGTTTTGAAATACTTAAACTGGAATATAAGTGTATATAAATATTTTTACGGTGCCGTGTGTTTTGCGCCATAGATAGTGAGAAATAATGAAAGATTGGAATATATGTTTCAATATTGCTATGATGCAAAAAATTACGACATGTGTATGTATGTATGAGGGTGATTACCGTAACCACAACAGGCTGCAGACGGTGAACTGGGACATTGTGGACTAAAGCAACCAACACTTAACCCGTATCTGATCTTTCGTTACAACTATTCATTTTGCATTTTTTTGAATTATGGCTGCTAAAAGGAAAATCCCTAACGAGTTTGGGTGTTATTATTGCAGGACATTTTCCTTTGAAAATTATACTTTGCTGACAAATGGTAGGATTTTAAATTGTGTTTTACATATGTAGTTAGTTATTCATGAAATTATGAAAAGTTTATACAGTTGACATTTGTTATTAGTTTTGAAGTTCACACTAAGGCTCTCGGTTTTGGTTTAAATACACATTTCCGTTATTGTTATATTGTGCTGTATCACTTGCTTAGATACAATTGATATAATTTATAGTATCAAATCCGTTTTATCTACTCATAAATATATATATTGTCCTCCTTAAGGGCGTGCTGCGCCACAGTCCTGCTAATAACGGAACTACAACAGTCTCAGGAGAACTCATCATAATTCAGGAGTCAATAAATTTACGCGGATTACTTTGGTTATTTGAACATGGCGTAAACTCGATATCATAAAGCCCTTGGGTTTTGAGGGATCGATTTAGGTCTCATCTTAACGCTTCGTTTACTGCAAATAACCCCCTTCCCCGTTTCCCTTCCCATAGTCTTTAAACGTTATAGTTTCAATACAGTACGTTAGTTCAGCTAATTTTGTGGGATAAGTTCAACATGGCAAAATTATGAAATTAAAAGTACATTATTTACCGATAACATATTGACGCAACTAGAGGTTACATTTATTTCAAAACTTGTTATTTTTTGCTTTTGTTTTTAAACTCAGGGTTACACAATGGGTTATCTGTGCCATGCCCATCACGAGTATCGAATATCGAAACCCTGTGTTGTTTACCGTTATAATTATTTTTTGCTCAAAGTATTTAAATTTCATTTATGAGACGTTGATACTCAGTGTAAACATAATTCACACAAGCAATGATAAAATTCTCATGAACAGTTAACACCAACAGTTAGTGTAAACACAATTCACGTAAGCAGTAGTAAAATTCCCATCAACAATGTTAACACAGTTTACATCAACATTTAGTGTAAACACAGTTCACACAAACAGTGGTAAGTATCCCATCAACAATGAAATATACCTTACGCCGACACAAGAATACACATTTACAGATATCAGATAAAATAAAACCACGGCAGACGTTGTTAACAACTTTCAGAAAGTCACCAACAATATCAACATATAAAAAGCAAACACTAAATGCAGCAAAATAGCGTGAAAACAAAACAGCCAGCTCTACTTTATTTTGTAAATAAACAATCACTATAGCTAACTAATGGCACTCGCTTCGTTTAGATTTTTACACTTGGTATTTTCAGTGTCATTGTTGTACCTCACTCCGAAATGTTAACGACCTCGCTAATCTTTTAATGTTGTTTTTTTCAAAATTGTTTTTTCATAAGATATATTTATCATGCCTCAATCCGAAACGTCAGTAACTACATAAAATAATATTTGAATGTTTTCACATTGTTATCCACACCAGGCATCATTCTTGTACTTCCTACCGAAACGTCAACGGCTGTACCTTGTTTCAGTAGCGTTGTCCACATCAAGTATCACCAATGCTATACCTACATCAGGCTGAAACGATATCGACTACCTTCTTCTTTTAACGTTTTCACAGCGTTGCCCTCGTCAGGTATCATTGTTAAGGTATCAATTACTATACAAATCTTGCGTAGTGTATACGAAATCTAGTACATTTGCAAATGTTTTTACTAGATATTTGTTAAGAACCCACTAGCCATACGTCATTTTATCGTCGTTTGGTCGGAGCGAACGAGTGTAGCTGCACAATACGGACTATGTACACTTTTCTTCCGTACGATACGACTCGCGATTTCCTCCAGCCGGATTATGTATGAGTGAAAATATTTCTATTACAGACAATACTATTCTAATCTCAACCTACTTCATAGTCTTTACACACAGGATACGTTTTATTTAACTCTTTCAAAGTTGCAGTTTTACCTGTAACTTGTGTATTTATAGTACTGTAAACACGACACGTTCTATTTAACTCTTTACAAAATTGCAGTTTTACCTGCAACTTGTGTATTTGGAATGCTATATACACGACACGTTATATTTAACTTTTACAAAGTTACAGTTTTACCTGTAACTTGTGTATTTATAGTACTATATACACGACACGTTCTGTTTAACTCTTTCAAAGTTACAGTTTTACCTGTAACTTGTGTATTTATAGTACTATATACACGACACGTTATATTTAACTTTTACAAAGTTGCAGTTTTTTCTGTTAACTGTGTATTTGGAGTGCTATATACACGACACGTTCTGTTTAACTCTTACAAAGTTACAGTTTTTGTTATACGTGTTAAGTATTTACAGTGATACTTACATTGTTATAAATTTCAGGACACTTACAGCCATTTAAACATTGTACAATTGCACTTTGAAATCTATAAATATTTATACTGTACTAACTAAGGACCATTCGTACTGTATGTAAGCTCATGTTACTGGGCAAACTAGCACATTAAGTTTATAATAACCTGATTCACAAGCACAGTTTAAATACAGTACAAAACAATATCGCTGATTAAATGTCATAATTAATGTAACTTTATTACACTAAGAGTTGTCAAATCCTCATCAAAGAGTTGATTACAGAGAAGGTGTTATACATTAAACGCTCTTGGAAGATGGTATAAATACCATAATTTACAAAGATATAATACGTAACACCTTTTAGTGACACTATTTTAATACAATTTGAAACAAAACGCACTTAAATATCACACTTTAATCAGAAGCAAATTGTTACAACAGTTACAAAAAATTAAACTGAGTATTACTAAAAACATTATATAACTTTCCTACAGTAACGGATGACGAACTTTATATATATAAAATATGTAATGTAAAAATTAAGAGTGAAAACTGAGTGTCACTTACAACTAAAGATAGTAAACCAAGTTTAATGTCCGTAAATGTAATTACAAATTGTCACACTTAGAAAATATGAACGAAGTTACACAGTAGTAGAAGGTCACAGTACGAGAATTAAGACATAAGTGTTCGATAATCTACGGCCTGAGTGCTGTACAAAATTTAGCATATCTGAAATGCGGGAGAAACAGTGAAAGGAAACAAAGAAAAATACAACGATACGGATTTAGATTTTAACCCAAAAATTATCGATGGTATTGAACACATCAGCATCATAAACGCGTTTTGTTTTAACTATTTATGCTTTTGGATCCATGACTTTGTTTATTACAGAATTTCTAATAACATACGAGTTTAGAAACAGGAATATTATCAATATTGCAATTAATCCCATTAATTACCACTTGCGAATTTTATGTATGTGGTTTCATCGAATTAAGTTGTTTGGTCAGTTTTTTTTTACATTCAGTGTTGTGGCAAGTAGAAACATAAAATTGATCAATATGGTGTAATATGTGTACCCCGTCGATAGAGAACACTACAAAAACAAATTGGTAATTCAAGGGCTAATACCCAAAATGTATTAAAAAAAAAGGGGGAAACCAGTGATAGTGGATCTCTGGATCGGAATTTAGATCATTTTGTTATGATCTGGAGGGTCAGTATATAATAACCATAATTTGTTTTAAAAAAGTACATTGTTGTACCAGTGATAATGGATCTCGGGATCTTGATTTAGATCCTTTTTTAGGATCTGGAGGGTCAGGTACTTCGAAGACCTCTTCTTCCCTCCAGCATGTAATCATCATGTAAGATACATCATCGTGTCTGCTAAATGCTAAACGAATTATCTTTGACAGTTGTGCACCGTTTACAGTCTTTAGTTACAACAACCCTTTTCAAAAATAACAGGTTTGTTTTGAATTTCGCTCAAAGCTACACGAGGGTTGTCTGCGCTAGCCGATCCTAATTTAGCAGTGATAGACTATAGGGAAAGTAGCTAGTCAACACCACCCACCGCCATCTCATGGGCTACTATTTTACCAACGATTAACCGTTACATTATAACGTCCCCACGGTTAAAGGGATGAGCATGTTCGGTGACGGGGATTCGGACCCACGACCCTCAGATTGAGAGTCGAGAGCCTTAACCACCAGGCCATGCCAGGCCCTAATAACAAACTAGTGATTACAATATTTATGATAATGGTATAATTCATAATTGCACAATTAACTATATTATATCTACTTACATTAGAACTTCATGTAAATTATTACAGAATCACGGACGTGCGCCGTAAGGTAAAAACCAGTGTAACTATTGTCCTGACATCGGGATCGTGATATAACATAGATCGCTTCTGTCTTCCGATGTTTGCAGCTAATCGTCCACACGTTCAATTTTCTCCCCTTCCTCTCGTATCGTAATACTGTTATGATACGGAATAGAACTGGTAAATGTTCAAGTGTTGATGAGCCAGCCATGGCCTACTCTTAGCGTGCTTGGACTGTGAATTCAAGAGTTCATGGTTCGCGACCCGATGTTGCCAAAATGATCTCGACACTTCAAAACTGTGTGTGCGTTAAAAGAGTATGGGCCAAATTCGAAAAGACATTCATCCTCCGGTGGGTCAGCGGTAAGTTTCCGGATAATGCTAAAATCCAGGTTTGGACAGAGTGCATATAGCCCATTGTGTAGCTTTGCACTGAAAAGCCCCCCAGTGGCACAGCGGTATGTCTACGGACTTACAACGCTAGAATCCGGGTTTCGATACTCGTGGTGGGCAGAGCACAGATAGCCCATTGTGTAGTTTTGTGCTTAACTACAAACAGACAGACAAACAAATTGAAAGAAACAACAACAACCACGATCAGACAAGACTAACCTAAGAGTTGGCGGTAGGTGCTGTTGCCTTCTTCCCTCTAGTGTATCAGTTCAAAATTAGGGACGGCTATATTTAGATATACCCTTGGGTAGAATTGCGCGAAATTTTAAAATAGATAATCCAACGTTCACTGAAGTGCGCAAGAACACTCCAGTATTCTTCATGTACATGCATGTCCAAATTCTCATCAGAACGCTAATGATCAGCTTCATTTTAGACGTTCATTACTCGTCAGTATGTTTTGTTGAAATGTTTATGAATAATTAGTGTTAAATGTTCATCAGTATGTTTCGTCCAAATCTTTATCCGTATACGGAAATATTAATTGTAATGTTTAGTTAGACGGTTTGTAGTTAAGCGCAAAACTACGCAATGGGCTATCTGTGCTCTGTCCACCACGAGTATCGAAACCAGGTTTTTAGCGTCATACCGCTGATCCACTGGGGAGCGTAATGTTTAGCGAAATGATCAAATGTTCATCGGAATACTCAGTAAGATGGTCAAACCCTCTACATGATGCCTAATGAAATATCCAAGTATTTATCATAATGTTAAAATCTCCAATAACATACATAAATTTTAATGTTACTTTACATAAGTAATGTAATGTGCAATTTATTATACTAGTGTAACATAATTTTGTATTTTGTTTCATTTGTTTTTATACTGTTTGGTAACGGAAGGAATATAATATACACCATTGGTGCTATCTGCACCGGAATTTCGATCGTTTTACACAAGAGCATAAGAAATATGCTTTTGTTGGCTTGTATATTGGAAACGAAACAGGAAAAACGGAAATGACGTATGTCACAACCCCGAACATCCGTTAAGGGTGTTCATAACAACACCGAACTCCCCCCCCCTCCCTCTTCTCCAGTGCTCAGCTCAAGTCTGAAGGCTTATAACGCTAAAAACCGGGTTTCGATAGCCCTAGTGGGCACAGCAGAAAGAGCCCATTGTGTAGCTTTGGGCTAAACAACAAACACGCAACGCCAAGAGTAAGTTTTTTACCATTGTCCTTTATTTTGACTATTTTTAATTGTTAAGGAAAATTGTCATTTATCGCCTGACAGTGATTTAAGTTTGTGAAAACTTAACGCTGACCAATTAATACATTGTAGATCAAATTCGGGGTAACAATACGCAGGTCATGTTGTTTAAATTCAGTCGTGGTGATCATAGCTTGGGATAAACTTTATCAAATATAATAAGAATTGAATCTAAAATACTAAATATTATTCCATTTCGGTATTTCTATTTTTTACACCTTATCGATATAGTTTATATTTCACAATATGAATACGTTTATAACTGAGGTCCTGAAGAATTATTTTTAACAAAACATGCAGGTTTATCATTCCGCGTTGTATATTGTTAGGCTATTACTTTTAAACTGGCCCGGCATGGCCAGGTGGTTAGGACGCTCGACTCGCAATCTGCGGGTTCGCATCCCCATCCCACCAAACATGCTCGCCCTTTCAGCCGTGGGGGCGTTATAATGTGACGGTCAATCCCACTATTCGTTGGTAAAAGAGTAGCCCAAGAGTTGGTCGGTGGGTGGTGATGACTAGCTGCCTTCCCTCTAGTCTTACA
>NW_013667120.1:99088-102395 GCF_000517525.1 Limulus polyphemus
ATGACTAGCTGCCTTCCCTCCTAGTCTTACACTGCTAAATTAGGGACGGCTAGCGCAGATAGCCCTCGTGTAGCTTTGCGCGAAATTCAAAACAAACAAACAAACTTTTAAACTGCACATTTTCGTAAATCTGGTTGCCTCTAATTATTATAAAATCATTTTCTTTTTTGTAGGTTAATTATAAAATATATCAGTTTCTTGTATATTTCTATTCTTGTAACGTATGTGAATGTGTTTGCCAAAATTACTCGGTCACGATAGGTTGGTGTAGTTTACATATTTTACAATCGAACTGCCTAACTTATTATCTGAAGGTTACAGAAGTTCGTGAGCGTATATCAAACCGAAACTTCGTTGTATGTGCATGTTCATTTAATGAGAGTCTTGTTCTTACATTGCCGAGTTTTTGGTAATTCTTTAAAACACTAAACTAACCATAGTGGCTATATAACGCTTAGTCAGTCAATAAGAACTTTCGACCAACTACTTAAGCCTCACCTTGTACTTGAAACTCGTGTAGTTATATTGACACTTTTATAATGCGTCCATGAAAACTCGCTTGGTGTAAATTGAACAGAATCGATAAATAAGAATTATTCTCAAAATTAACGAGTGCCTGTTCTAAGTCAGCATACGAATATACTAAATGATTACCTCTAATTATACGTTGCATCTCATAAAAATAAGGTTTATACAATACTTCACTTGAACAAATAAACAAACTGTATTTGTACATTGTATCAATCCTGTGCTCTCAATGGCTTTTGTAGAAAAATATATATATATATTCGACATACAGTCGTGAATCATGAGAACTTATCTCGGAGGTGAGAGTGCAGACATTTTAGTCCCGATGTCACCCGAGGGCCCCAGTGGGGTTCAGGAGCTTACAGATATTTAACATCAATAAGTTAAAAACTGCCTGCTCTTTACATTTATGTCAATTCGACTAAAGAGGAGAAATTGTTTTTTCATGGTTTGAGCAATCATTTGTTTTTTCATGTCACCGTCAAAGAATAGTGCTAATGAACAACACTAACAAAGGCAGTTTTTACGTTCCGAAACATAGCATGAAGTATTTCCATACGGATTATAATGTGCTAATGAACAACACTAACAAAGGCAGTTTTTACGTTCCGAAACATAGCATGAAGTATTTCCATACGGATTATAATCAGCAATAATAAGATGTTGTTGTTTGTTATTAAGCACAAAGCTACACAATGGGCTATTTGTGCTCTGCCCACCACGAGTATCGAAACCCGGTTTCTAGCGTTGTAAGTCCGTAGACATGCCGCTGTGCCATTGGGGGGCGCAGTAATAATATTAGGAAATCACTAGTGATGTTTGAATACTTTTATACGGATAGAGTTAGCAGTAATAATACTAGAAAATCACTAGTGATGTTTGAATATTTCCATGCGAATAGAGTTAGCAGTAACAATACTAGGAAATCAGTAGTGATGTTTGAAGGAATACTTCCATACGGATAGAGTTAGCAGTAATAATACTAGAACATCACTAGTGATGTTTGAAGGAATACTTCCATACGGATAAAGTTAGCAGTAATAATACTAGAAAATCACTAGTGATGTTTGAAGGAATACTTCCATACGGATAGAGTTAGCAGTAATAATACTAGAAAATCAGTAGTGATGTTTGAAGGAATACTTCCATACGGATAGAGTTAGCATTAATAATACTAGGAAATCAGTAGTGCTGTTTGAAGGAATACTTCCATACAGATAGAGTCAGCGGTAACAATACCAGAAAATCAGTAGTGATGTTTGAAGGAATACTTCCATACGGATAGAGTTAGCAGTAACAATACTAGGAAATCAGTAGTGCTGTTTGAAGGAATACTTCCATACAGATAGAGTCAGCAGTAACAATACCAGAAAATCAGTAGTGATGTTTGAAGGAATACTTCCATACGGATAGAGTTAGCAGTAACAATACTAGAAAATCACTAGTGATGTTTGAAGGAATAGTTCCATATGGATAGAGTTGGCATTAATAATACTCAGAAATCAGTAGTGATGTTTGAAGGAATATTTCCATACAGATAGAGTCAGCGGTAACAATACCAGAAAATCAGTAGTGATGTTTGAAGGAATACTTCCATACGGATAGAGTTAGCATTAATAATACTAGGAAATCAGTAGTGATGTTTGAAGGAATACTTCCATTCGGATAGAGTCAGCAGTAACAATACCAGAAAATCAGTAGTGATGTTTGAAGGAATACTTCCATACGGATAGAGTTAGCATTAATAATACTAGGAAATCAGTAGTGATGTTTGAAGGAATACTTCCATACGGATAGAGTTAGCATTAACAATACTAGGAAATCAGTAGTGATGTTTGAAGGAATACTTCCATACGGATAGAGTTAGCATTAACAATACTAGGAAATCAGTAGTGATGTTTGAAGGAATACTTCCCTGTGTATTTTGACCACTCTACTACTTCTTTCTCTCCAATGATTTCCGATCCTCCTCATGAGTGATCTGTAAAACTACCATTTTTACTGCAGTCGCCTTATCAAGTATTTATCTATTTTCTTACCTTTTCACACTCGTGCTTCAGTATTGTTTGCCAACAAGTCAAGGCGCTAACACAAAAATGCGGATTTCCGGTATATAGAACAAGGGAACCAAAATTACCCGAACAACACGAATCAGACACTCGAATTTATATTAGATTTGAAGGACGCCACCAGAACTTCAGTCAGAAACGCAATTCTGTACTTTTAAAATTATACTGATGTACCCCTCACTTTAAACCCTAAGTCAACCAATAAACATTTGGTGTGATTCACATTTCTTTAGATTTCAAAATTACACTTTACGTATATTTCATAATAAAGCCTCAACGTACTTTAAGAGATTAGTGTACCACGCAACTTTTTTGGAGTTTTCGGATTACACCTTACATCAAAAAACTTATCAAATAGTTCTTCTTCAGTGCATATAGTTCTCTGACACGACGAAAAGCTTCAACTCACAGACTTTACCAAAACTGTTGTGAGATATGTCGACCGAGTTCGTCTAGGCTTATTAAAACAAAACTGTTGTGACATATGTCGCCCGAGTTCGTCTAGGCTTATAAAACAAAACTGTTGTGAGATACGTCGCCCGAGTTCATCTAGGCTTATAAAACAAAACTGTTGTGAGATACGTCGCCCGAGTACATCTAGGCTTATAAAACAAAACTGTTGTGAGATACGTCGCCCGGGTTCATCTAGGCTTATAAAACAAAACTGTTGTGAGATACGTCGCCCGGGTTCATCTAGGCTTATAAAACAA
>NW_013667120.1:103147-109276 GCF_000517525.1 Limulus polyphemus
AGGCTTATAAAACAAAACTGTTGTGAGATACGTCGCTCGAGTTCATCTAGGCTTATAAAACAAAACTGTTGTGAGATACGTCGCTCGAGTTCATCTAGGCTTATAAAACAAAACTGTTGTGAGATACGTCGACCGGTACATCTAGGCTTATAAAACAAAACTGTTGTGAGATACGTCGCTCGAGTTCATCTAGCCTTATAAAACAAAACTGTTGTGAGATACGTCGCCCAAGTACATCTAGGCTTATAAAACAAAACTGAATGGCATATCTACTTCTATTCTGAAGACACGAATCTCAAATATGGTGTGAAATATTTAACGTGCAAGCCGAAATTGGAGTTTAAGATATCCCACTTCAGAAGCATAAAACACATCAATGTAATTCTCCAGGAAACCAGCTCAAACACAGTGTGGGAAATTCAATATGTATGCAAGCTTGTCTCGGTGTTATGAAACACACCCCATTCTAGAAGTGGTTAACACTTTAGAGTAGATCTCAAAGAAACTCCATAAAATTTCTGTGTGTAGAAAATGCCCTAATTAAGAATCACATCACTCGTCTTAGCTAATCATAAAAAACACAAAGGAAGACAAAGCCTACTTCTGGGTGTTAGAAAATTACCAGAAACATATCACGAATCCCCTCACTGACAAACAACACATTTTTACCTTCCTGTCTACTGTGTTATTATTAACGTTTTACACGACCTAATTCTGATCTTTTTTATCCATTTTTATATGAGGTTTTAATCAACCAACATGCTACGAATCCGTAACAAAACAAAATGTTGTGAATTATCTTTTTTTATCAGGAAATTCGTGATTTACAACACTGAATTAAAAACATCTTCATCGACAAGCAATCTGCAGAAAATTGTTATCTTCGATTCAGTATAAAAGGTTTATGTACTTACATAAATTTTGGTCAATCGATATGCATCGGCTTAATACAATTTAACTAATCTTAAAAAACTTCTGTCACTAAGTTCTCACTATTTAAAGTTGAAACAACTTATCAAAATAGAAAAATATATACTTTTTTTTCTTTTGTTAATTCCGTAAGTAAAGAAAATTCATAATTTAGTTAATGCATTACCACAAGCTTGTTTCAATCCAGAAAACAGTTTTAGTTAGCCTAAAGACCTTCGATAAAATGTTACAAACATTGTCAAATACTTTCCTCTTAAAGTTCAAAATTTTCACTGAGCGGGTGACGCACCAATTGATCATTACATGTTGTTGTTTTTTTTATTATTTTGGGAATTTGCCAAATGGTATAAAAGACTGCAATACGATGTTATATTTTAAGGACGTTACTTCGAAAAGCTATGAAACTAACACATTTTTCAAACATTTCAGTGTGAATCTTTACGTTAGGTTTTATGAGTTTCGCTCAAATACATTATGAAAAATTCTACTTGGTATTATAAGCTTTTACATCATGCATATGATGTGTAATAACATACTGTGTGTTTCAAGACGGTGTGAGCCACAACAACCTGGACATGTAGGGCGGTGTTGATTTAAATGACTTCACATGCATTCGGTATGATCCAAGTTTTAAAAGCATTTTCATATGAAAAAAATTCATTCTGGATTTTAAGGATATTTCCATAGAAAAAGTATGAAACAACACAGGAGACTTTATAGGGATATTTCCATAGAAAAAGTATGGAACAACACAGGAGATTTTATAGGGATATTTCCATAGAAAAAGTATGAAACAGAACAGGAGACTTGATAGGGATATTTCCATTGAAAAAGTATGAAACAACACAGGAGATTTGATAGGGATATTTCCATAGAAAAAGTATGGAACAACACAGGAGACTTTATAGGGGTATTTACATAGAAAAAGTATGAAACAACACACGAGACTTTAAAAACCACCTCCTTAGATCGACGTGAACCAGTAGATCTGATTATGTCCATAAATAAAATAAGAATTAATACATTCCTGACTTTAACTAACAGAAACAAGAGAGAGTGGACGAAAATAGACTCTAAAACTTCAGAACAAATTATTTTTTCGGTCAACTTAAAAAAACTCAATTACAACAAACCACTGATCAGAATAAGAACAGTTTGTTCCATCAAAACTCAACACAGAAGCGCTATATAGCCACTTCGGTTATTCTACTGTGTATCGTGTTATTTCATCTACTTCTAACGTGGATCGAGTTTGGTGCTCGTCTGTTGCTTAAAAGTTTGAAATGTAGCATTGTTCGTTTTCGGTATACATCCTTTATCTCCAATACAAAAGTTTCATGGCTTCGTCACCCTGACAGTAGCGACCTATACCAACACTACAACAATACTCAGACCCCCTTACAATGTGCTCAACTAATACCCTATTGGCTATGTTTGTGAAGGCCAACAAATTCTTCTAGCACAAAACGTTTGTGGCTTCCTCTTTATTCCTAACGAGTCATATTCACAGGTATATCACATGTGTCTTTACAATACTGTGTACCATGTAGTCAGTTCAGTCATTCTGTTCTATGTAAATTTACTTGTAACATATTTGTCCATGAATTTTGTCTCAAATTCATTAAACTCCAGAAAACACGACATGTAAAAAGATCTGATCCACTTTTATGATAATTAGTATCTTGAATTTCAAATGCAGCCGAAAATTTTCCTTTCCTCTCTCTATCTGGACGGGGCGTGGCCTAGCTAGTGGTTGGCATACCAGGGCTGTGATTTCGAATGTTCATGGTTTGCCCCTCATTGCCGCAAAAACGCGCTCCTCACTCTGAGGCCGTGGGTGCGTTATATATATGAATGGCGACAAAATCCGTACATTCGATTCGAGTAGCCCAAGAGTTGGCGATTTGACTATCTGCCCTCTAGCCTGTCGGTTCAAAATAAAGGATGGCTATGTACAGACAGTCCTCGTATACTTTTGTGTGAATATTCTCAACCAACAAAACAATATTCTTCTCTACGTTACAAAATATAATATGAAACATCTAATGTCGGTGTATCACTTTCTAAATTACTATTTTTTTTTCTTAAAGTAAAATTGTTTTATTTGATATTTTGAAATTAATAACCACTTTCCAGGAAGTAATTATTTGTATCACATGGTAATAGAGTCGTAGCTGTTGAACTGTGTGAGTAATTTATCAAGTACAGACTTTAAATCAGCTCAAAACTAGATTAAAAATTCCACGAAGTAATTAAACACTAACACCCTAATCCGTATATAAATACACTCTTTAAGATGACTAACTTCAGAATTTTTGTATATAGATTTTTCGTTGTAAGCATTTAGTTTCTGTTTCATTTTACTATTGGATCAGTGGATCTGATACTATTGTACTTCATGATGAAGTATATTATATGTACGTTTGAACAGTTAAGGTTATAGCTATACACATTATAGCTGTTTACATAAAACATGCTGTAACCATGCTCACGATAACCATGTAAACTATAAGAGGAAATATTATAAATATGTACACAGTAGACAAATACTGATATTTACACGACGAGAAGAGTGGAATAGTAATCTAAGAGTATACGATACCCCCATACAATTTGTCCAAGTTTTTATAATGTACTAAATCAAGGTTTGTCATCGTAGTTTCCGTGTAAAAAGTTTTGGCGTTACAGATTTCTATCCTCATTAATTATTGTTTTACAGGTTTCTTATCCTCATTAGTTATTGTTTTACAGATTTCTTATCCTCGTTAATTATTGTTTTACAGGTTTCTTATCCTCATTAGTTATTGTTTTACAGATTTCTTATCCTCATTGGTTATTGTTTTACAGCTTTCTTATCCTCATTGGTTATTGTTTTACAGATTTACCATCTTCATTGGTTATTGTTTTACAGATTTACCGTCTTCATTGGTTATTGTTTTACCGCTTTCTTATCCTCATTGGTTATTGTTTTACAGATTTACCGTCTTCATTGGTTATTGTTTTACAGCTTTCTTATCCTCATTGGTTATTGTTTTACAGATTTACCGTCTTCATTGGTTATTGTTTTACAGCTTTCTTATTCTCATTGGTTATTGTTTTACAGATTTACCGTCTTCATTGGTTATTGTTTTACAGATTTACCATCCTCATTAGTTATTGTTTTACTTTGATCTTACTTCGTGCTATTCCATAAACTTTTAAATTTGTCCTTAAAAGGAGGATTAAAATATTTGTCAGGACGCTGTAAATCAATATATTCAAATAATACGTCATACATAGAGTTTGATATAGTGCGTATAAATTTGTAATCCCTTGATTAAACACGTAGAAACAGGATTTATCATTTGCAATTCTAAAAAAAAACTTTCATTCAGATCTTCTTTGTTTTCGTGTTAAGCTTTCTTAATTCAGTAATACAAAATAATCAAGGGAGAAAGGGTAGTCAGCCAAGTTAGTTCCGTAATGAACAAAACCTCATTATTTATCTATAACATTGGGTGAAATAGAAGCAATTAAATAAACACAGATAGCCCACGTAAACCTTCGGAGATTTTCTATATATATTAGTCCTAACGATCAAGGATGAGCTTAATAGAAACCTATTCGTCTTGTTGCTTTTAATCCTTACATTGGTGTCATGGTGACAAACGACCACAACGGAGCAAATTCTCGTCCGGCCACAGGCACGACAAGACTGGCGGGAAATGTGTGGGGATTAAAAATATGCGTGTTACGGTTCATCTACGCTTAGTCAGCATACAAACCATATATCAACACCGCCCCTGACAACTCGTCTCTCTGGATTCATTGTGCATGAATAATAAATATACCTCATATTTGAATCCGAATGTTGGCATGCAGCGTCTAGAACGTTAGAGGCCTGTCACGCCGTCTACAGCATGGTTATGTTGCTCGAGCTAGTTGTAGCATTCCAACATAAAAAGGATCCCCGATGGTCCTGGACGAGAAAGAGTGAAAAATAACACCCATACAATGATAAAGAAAACGCTTCAAGTCTAGGCTAGTGAATAGAAAATTTTTATACGTAGAGCCGGCTTTATAAGGTCAGTGTTTTCTTCGATCCGATACAGTAGAGTTCGGTATGGCAGCGAAAGTAACTAAAAAAAATAAGCGATCAAGATAGTCGATAATTCAAGCTGAAACTAAATGTTTTTGTATATAAGTTCATGTAAATTATGGAACTAAAACCCCTGAAGAGTTAACGAACCAACCGATCAAATAATATTTTTTTTCCCTAAATGGTAACTGTTTGACATATTTAAAGGATTTTTACGAATACATTCTTTGTAATATCTTCATCTTCTACCTAAACGATCTGTATCACGTTTTAATTTGTCAGATTTATTTAGAACTGTAGAAATAATACATTCTAAATTGTATCTGTAACTATTATATTTTTGGAGGTTTCTGCAGCCTAACGAAGTATGCAAAATCTGACGCGTGGATAAACAGACGTAACTAAACTACACTGTTTTGTTATATTCAATAAATAGCTGGAGTACCCGTTCCCTGGACGGAAGTTATGTAAATTCATGATTAGTGAAAGGTTAGGACATGAAAAGTTGCTTCCCTTATATGTAATTGTAAAAAAAAAAAGGCAAAAACGCCCACAAAAACTGCAAAACACAAAATGTGAAACCGCATATTTGCATGTATCTCCACATGGACCCAACAAACCTTCATACCAAATTTGGTGAAGATCCATCTACAGGAGGTGAATGAAGTACTGTAGTGGTAAAAAACGCAAAAACGCCCATAAATATCACAAAACACAAAATGTTAAAATGCAAGTTTGTATGTATCTCCACATGGACCCAACAAACCTTCATACCAAATTTGGTGAAGATCCATCCACACCCTGCGAAGTAATTACACGGACATACAACATACAGTACTATTATATTTATACAGATTCATGTTAACTAGTTAGTCACTGTTCTGAACTTCAAGATAGGTTTAACAGTTAGGTTAAATAGGCTTACGTGTACTAAAAATATATATTTTTCACTTTTCAACACCAGGTGTATTATAGGCTTAATTAATGAACAAACCAGCATTTATGAACCAGTATATATAGATACAACCAGCATTTATGAATCAGTATATATAGATACACCCAGCATTTATGAATCAGTATATATATACACCTGGAAAAAAGTTAAGCACCCCCAAATATTT
>NW_013667120.1:110276-123570 GCF_000517525.1 Limulus polyphemus
AACATCAACAGTGTAGCTAGAGCATGTGGGCTATGTTAAATATACCCATCAACTTCAACCATAAATAAACAGCAACCGGAATTATGAATAGGAAGTGAGCTTTCGGTCGAAATCTGACAAAACTAAAAAAAAAAAAAAAAAAAAATAACGAAGGAGCAAGAAGTACAATAAACCAAATCCTGCATTACAGAGTCATGGGCATTGTCTCAACTCAACCATAAGAGCAGGGTAATAACTGTAACCAGTATGACGATCAAAATCATTACCCACTCAAACGTAAATGCAAGGAAGAGACATCCTGCATTCACCCAACCATAAAAACAGAGTATGTACGTCCTGTTGCCAGTATTACGAGGCAGACAAAATCTCCCAAACTGAACTGTAGGAGCAGGGAAAAAACCTCCTCCAGCCAGAATTAATGAGAAGAGAGGCGTCTACTGCACACAACCGTAGGAACAGGGCATTGTCATCCTGAACCCGGCATCATGAGGATAATCCACATAGGCCGGACCCACTCCAACCAACATGTGCCCACCTGGGAAAAAGCATCCAGGGGAAATGGAAGGAGGGAAACCAGCACTGCCCTCTTCTCATTGAGTGTATAATCACGAGTAGGTATGGCAAAGTAAATTCCAAACTCATTCAGGAGTAAGCTTCCATGGTCCAGCAACTGGTAAGGACTCCTGTGCTCTCCTAGAAGAAAAGGGAGGACAAATGCAGTAGGGAGTCTGGAGGAATGTCACACTGGAGAAAGTGCAATGGGTGTCCATGATTTCCTATATTTAAAAGTAGACTGACCCCAATTTATTCAATCAAAGGGTCGGCAAGGATGAGCAGAAGGCCCCTTATGCTTTACTTATGAAGTCCATGAGTGATGGTCCACCACATATTGAAAATTATTGATATATATGCAAGTGGTCTTGCATAAACACCACATCTCTACAGGGAGCGTTACATTACAAACCTGACCAGGCAACAACCACCACAGAGTGGAATCCCTACAGCAGTGATTAAAACTAAGGTTGATGAAAAGAAAACAGAAATGAAAGTAAGTGATAAAACTTACCCCTGTGAATGGTAAATGGACATGTGTAGAATCACCATGAGAGGGAAACGATATCCACCAGACAAAAATACAGCCAGATCTTGCTGATAATGAACGACAAAGGTATTGGGAGTAGTCCACATTCCAGCCTGAATGATCTATTCCAGTGGACTTTGAAGGTAAGAAGCCAAAGATATGATGAATATAATAATGGTTGGAGACAGCTTGAATGGGTAATGAAGAAAAACTTTAATACAAGTTTAACACAACAGTAAATGTACAACATTTCGACCATTTTTCCAGGTTTCATCTTCCCTTGTCATTTCTCTCCTATTTATGCTCCTTCTAAGTCCCATGCTCTCCATGTTCCTATGATTTGCCTGATTGGAATCTCTGTGTGGTCCTTTATGCCTTTCCCATCCTACCTTTGAACCTTTGTCTTCATGTTCCATCTACCATCTCTCCCTCAAGATCTTTTTCCTTCTTCTCCTTGCAAGATGTTCTATTTCTTTGGGGATGTGGGCTTTCTTGGAAGCTGTCATTTACATGAATTGGGCTCATATGTGTTCCCTTTGGAACTTCTCCTTGTATCCCTGGCTTGTTGGCTAGACAGAGAACACACCATGGCAGGGGTGCTGTTTACTCCACCTCACGGACTCATCTTTAGAGTGTTGGGGTTCTTACCTCAATTCCTCAGAGATCTCTGGTCGATCATGGAGCCTTCTATCCATATCACATTTTTCAAGCCTTTGGCAGTTTATTGAGCTTTGTCTCACTTCTTTCCTCTCTTATGGTTATGGTACATTCCGCGATCTCCACAGTGGTCACTTATATCACAAAGCCACCAGGTACCAATTCCAGATGTCTCTGCTTTCAGATTCTGGATCTCCTTTCTGTGTCCACAGTCACCACATTGTGGTCTTAGCTTGCCATTTTCCTGGTTCCCTGAATCTGGTGGTGGATTGATTATCTTCTACCAACAAGATTCTCCTCACTGAGTAGTCTCTTGATCCACAGGTCTTTAGATGGGTATGTTCTCAGCTAGAGACACTTCATATATGCCTTTGTCACCCACTGAGACATTATACTTCCTTGACTCTGGTCTCCTGTTTCTCCCTTGCTAACTCTGGGGGTGTTCACATTCTGTTAAGATTGGAGAGGTTATCACATCTATGCTCACCCTCCTATTCAACTCCCTCCACAGTTCTATCCTTATTCCAAACTAGTCCATGTCTCCTCCTACTGGTGGCTCCATCTTGGCCTGTGCAATCATCTTTCCCACTGCTCCGACCTCTACTTGTACAACCTCCCCTAACCTCTGTCTTGGTTCCTATTCTGTTGATCTCAGTTGGACATTGTTCAACCAGATGTCACCACATTCTGTTTTCATTCATGGCTTTTGTCAGGTCCATTGTCTCATTATTGCATCTTTCCCTTCCCGATACATTTAACTTTCTTCCATGTCCATTTACCACAGGTGATGGTTTACTTTCCACCATTGGTCTCTTTGATGTGTTTTCTGTCCTTCCCACCCTTCTATTCCTCATCTTTCCCTATTCTTTACCTGGTTGTTTGACAAAGGCTTGCCCACTTTGACTGTGTCTAACTATTGGGTGGCCTTGTTGAACACCTTAACTGTAAGAAAAGTGAGGTAGGGACGTATGGATTGCTTTCTCCAAACTCGAAGACAAAGAGGAGAAAGCTGGGCCCAACTGAGGTTGCAAAGAAGAAACCATCAAATGAATGGGGTATTAAGTGAGGGTAAGAACACACTTCTCCACTGTCATCAGGAATCCCACCCATGCTGCTTCCTGTAGAAGCAGAGGAGTGTGGTCTTTGGACTGTGAATAGGAGAAAGCAAGTAGGAGCCAATCATGCATAGAAAGAAGAGTGCAAAGACTCATAGAATGAAGATGTTGGGCAAGAGTTTGTATCCCCCGATAAAACACTAAAAGAGCCGAGGTTAGTCTGAACTGTAGGGCCCTGAACTGGAAAACTAGACGTAGATCAATAAATAACTGTCGATGAAATGGGCACTGTGAGGAAGAACTCTGAATTGTACTAAAAGGATAAAATGGGGTTTCTAGTATCACAAATGTAAGGAAAAGAGCCAAAGCCAAGCTCAGCCCTATGAACGGGAAAAACATTATCATGTCTGTGATGTAACAAAGCCAAAAATTTAAGTCCAACACTGATGAAAATTAGAATAATAAGGCACATAGTTAACCATTATGAAATAAAATAATCAGATAGAAATATGAATTATATATTAGTAGCAGTAACATACCTAGTTAACAAAGTACTTATAAATATCAAATGGACAAACCATCTAAATTTACGTAATCCTTTTCTACATTAAATGTAACATATATATCTTTTCATGTCTAGTGGGTTTACTACTATGATAGCCATGATTCCGTCCTCTCTTCATCTTCTCGCAAGACCAACCCTTCAAGGATTCAAGATTGCTTTGGTAAGTGTTATAAAGAGATGTTTTCACACTTAGTAAAACATGCTTTAAAAGAAAAAATATATGTACAGAAAAAAAAATATTAACATACAAAAACACTTTTTATTACTTCAGTTGAGTTTAAGAAAAAGATTTTAGATGTTGATCATATGACATTAATTTATTAAGAAAACAGTTTTTGATAATTATTTGGCTTATGTTAAACAATAATATGTAACTATGTAATGAATCGTGTTCTCTTTCATCATATTTGTTCATCCTATTAGATTTTGTACTGACACACACACACACACACACAGACATCATTATATGCATGTCGGTGACTGTGTATCCTTTTGTAATATTACTGATATTTATGTCATGAATAGTTTTTATGCATTGGAAAAGAAAATATGGTGAACAGGTTCACATTTCAACAGTATTAAAATTTCAGAAATTTCATGTGCTATATGTCATTCAAATGTTTACCTTTTTTCTTAGACTATATTGAGAATTACTGGGTTAGAAATAATAATTAAAATATTCAAATGTTTACACTTGTAATTTGTTTTTGTTTTTTGTAAGAATACAAAATTGTTTTGTGTCTCAAGCCTTAGATATCAAGTTTTAGTTCTGTTTAGGTAAAAAAATGTTTGTTGCCAGATGGGTTTTCTAATCTTGGTATCTTTTTCCTTTCAGATTAACTCTGCAATGATATTCTTTCTATTTTCCTTTCAAGTCCATGAGAAAAGCATTCTTTTAGCTATCCTGTAAGTACATATCTGTCTCTGAGATATATTTTCCATAATATTTTTTTCAAGACACCTTCATTATCAGAAAAGTGAGCTTTCTTAATTTGTATGTTTATGTTTTCTATGTTTGTATCATCTCTTAAACCTGTTACCTGAATGTAAGATCATATTTAATTGTATAATACTTTTTTTATGTCAATTTTTTGAGTAAAGGCCAGTGTTAACTAAATTAATCTAGACATGAAACTAATAGAAAAGAAACATATTTATATTTTTAATAGATCTGAAATAAATGTCTATACTGTTTATGAGAAGTGCATAAGCAGATTGTTTATACATAAGTAAGTGTAAACTGAAACTGTTAGATTTGGTAGTTTGGAGCTTGGTGTAATACCAGTACTTACTTCTAATTGGATAGTAAGAATTCAAAAAATTGTCAGTGATGAAAAGTACAGTAACTTGGCTAGTAGTTAAACAGTGACCATTGTAATTTCAGTTTTAAGTTTGTAACTTAAACGTGGATATTGATAACCTGTTGTTTATTAAAAAAGAAATGTTTAACAATTTTGTTTTCATACCTAATACTTATAAATGTATAAATTGTCATTTCTAGTTTTGTGTCATTGGTAAATTAATTAGTATTTTTTTCTGGATTTATAAAATGTCAAGCATCCAAAAAAGTATTTTTTATTGTTAAATGTGTTTTAATAAATATATAATGAAAGTAGCTAAAACATTTATATAAAATAGAAATTACAGAATATCTTAGAATATATTTGGTGTCTTGCAAAAGGTCAGTTTCTTTCCCAGACAGTAGCAACTTCTTGTCTTTTAAAAACATTATAGTATGTATTATATGTTATGAGATTGTTTTAACTATTATTGTTGAAAGATAGAAATTCATAACAGGTGACGTGACTTCTTTTAATGAATGTTCATGTTTTTTTTGTTTTTAATTTAGCCCAGTCAGTCTTCTAATTCATGAACATCCACTAGTCACTACCTGGTTTCTTACAGTGTCTACTTTCAGGTAGAACAGCTGCCTTTTTCATTTTACTCAAATAAATATAATATTTCTATGTAAATATTTTCTCTTAATAAATAATGGTAAGTTTAATCTTTGAGGATAAAAATATACTACAATATTATGTTTTAGAAGAGAAAAATTTGTAGAAAAGTGTGTTCACTTCGGATACAGTCTTACCTCCCTTCACACAAAGCTATCTCAATCTTCATCTGCCCTCTAAATATTGCTAAAAAAGTTTGGCTATCACCACACCAGTCTATATACCCCATCAATTTCACACCATTTCTGAACATCTACATATCATGTGACTATTTTCCATCAATACCTTTGTGCCACTGA
Organism: Limulus polyphemus; assembly: GCF_000517525.1. Taxonomy (NCBI): domain Eukaryota; kingdom Metazoa; phylum Arthropoda; class Merostomata; order Xiphosura; family Limulidae; genus Limulus; species Limulus polyphemus. The sequence continues at coordinate 115,889 of NW_013667120.1, forward strand.
TGTTAGTGCTGCTAGCTCCTTCTGCTATTCCCGCTCAATATTCAATTTCTTGATTGGCACAGCATTGTTTAGACATGTATTTTTTTGCATGTGTCTACCATTTATGATCATGCTTCTTTGTAATCAAAATTTTTTTTCAACAGTTTTATTTTACTGTGTTTGTATTCACTTGTTTCAACAATTTTTTTTCTTGCATTTATTTCTTGTTACCGACTTACAAGAGAAATTAGTATAAATTTGCAATCAATGTATTGACTACAGAAATTCCAGTTACAGTCGAAAGTGCTATTGATATGACTTCCCAGTAATCAGGTTCTACTTTATCTGCAGGCCTTATTTTGCAGCTAGATTCATATGATCACCCAGCGATTTCTTCTTCTTTTCAAAGTGACAATGTTTCTGAGGAAGAATATAATCAATGAAAAGACGATTTGGACTCTTTTTCTGGTAACTTCTTATTTTGGTCTGTCACATTCTACTCCTCTTCAGGAGTTTTCACTTTCCACTAGTTGCCACGCTGTCACATCATTCACTTTGGTGGAGAATTGATCTTCTTCTCCTTTCTTCTTATTGCTTCCAGTTCTCCCAAGGAACCTGTGGTAAGTTTTTCAACACCTGGTTGATATCCCCATGGTAGGCACAGCTCAGATGCCCTATTTGTGGCTCTGTCCTTTTTTTACACACGGGGGAATTCAGTATTTCACGTCATCAGTGCTTGGAATTTGGTAAGTTAGATTTATGTGTCCTTTCTCATCTATGTTCCTTAAGGTGAATTGTAAGCTAGATATTGATTATTACTTTGTTTGTTTTTTTAGGTAAGCGTAATTGTTTTGCATATTCGTTAATATTACTTACATTGTAGCCTCAGCAAATTTTGTGGGTGAGTTAATTCATTATTAATAAGTACTTTAACTAAGGATGTTGAAATTGTCTGTATGTTACATATTATTACTACTAGTAACATCTAATTCGTTGTTCTATTTTTTTCATCATTGTTTGCCTTATCCTAATTTTCATCAGTGTAGGACTTAATTAAGTGTTCTTTGTTGTCTAGGTTAATTGGAGGAATTATAAATTAGATATTGATTGTTAATGTGTTTTCTCAGTAATTTTAGTCGGTTTGAATGTTCATTATTATTACATACTTTATTGATTGACATTTTGTAATGTGATTTGACAATTCAATAACGTTTTTGAGCTTTCACTGACAATACTTATTAAAGATAATTTTAAGCGTGAAAACTGTCCATATTTTGATGTCATTATATGTAAATTCAAAATTGTAATTTTACGGTGATAATCTTGTTTTCTTGTGCCCAATAATGCATAATTTCATTTGATAAACACGTTTAGATTGAATGGTAATTTATAATCAGTCACAAGAACGTCGAATCTGAATCACTTGAAAAAAACACGGGGGTGCTTAACTTTTTTCCAGGTGTATAAATAGATACACTGAACTTTAGGTACTCTAAACCAAACAATCAATACGTTTCCACGTACGCTTAAAGAAAATTTAAAGAATATATTGAATATCACTGTGTTACATAGAAATCCCAACAATCAACCAGCTCCGATATAAAAAGGAAAGAATGTTTCCATGGTGATGGCTTTTCTAAAACAGTGTTTGTTTTTATTTGTTTGTTTCTCCACTGATAGATACAAGTTAATTATATATTACAACAATAAAAAGTAATTATGATACTAATTAATTTCACTTCACTAATACGCTAAACGACAGAATAATTTCAAAACAAGGAAAATTAATTAGAACATTGTGGTCGATACAGATGATGGTCGACGACATTAACCCTTGTTATTTAATCCGAAAATAGATGTCGTATCTTCTCTGATCTTGGTTTATTCAGTGACTAGTAGAGAATATTAATTTATTCGTTACTCTTTGTTTGTTTTAACTTAAAGCTGCATCGTAGACTATCTGTGCTCTTTTCACTCGGGAGAATCGAGCCGAGAATTTTAGCGTTGTAAGTCAGTAACTTACCACTGACTCACTGGGAGACGTTACTTTTTGTTTGTTTGTTTTAGCGCAAAGCTACAAAGTAGGCTATCTGCTATCTGTTCACCACGTGGAATCGAACCCGGATTTTAGTGTTGTAAGTCTGTAAACTTACTGCTAAATGTTACTCTTTGATGAATATAGATAAATTCGATTAAATTAGTTGCAAAAAACCTTTAGAATGAAACAAAGTATATCTACCTGTACAACTTAGTCAAAATGTATTGAACCTAAAAGGAATTGAATCTATTTAGGCATAATAACACGTTGGAAGAAATGATCTATGTCAGCAAAATTTTGTGTAATTATATTCCTAATTAAATATTTCTTAACTCGATCGTACTTAAATGTATTCTTTAAAACATACCATGGTTTGTACCTTTCACATTCAAGAATGAAAGTTTATTCTCGCAAGAGTTTACCGTGTTTACTTCTTGAAAAGGTGCTATTAAAAATGTTGTCCACAAATTACGTAAATAACCTATGGGCGCCATCTGTGAATAGCATAAAGAACTAATCTGCATGTACCCTATTAAAATACTAAGCAAAGTGTGATAAAACTGCTTCTAAAAGTGATTTAAAAAAAATTAAAATATGTTATGATAAGCTTTTATATATGTTTATTTTTCAAATAATAGTTAATGTACGACACGTATCATTGATTTCTAAAAAAATGTAAGATGTTTCAATCAGACAATAAAATCAAGTTTGTTTGTTTTATACATAAAAAATCAGCGGAAAGAATATTTCACTCACTATTTTTGTTTCTAAAGAGTTTGTCTAGAATCGTTAAACGACCTTGAAGACCACACTTCAAACACGAAGAAGACGAATTTCCCGTATCAGTTCCCCTATTGTTAGTTGTTGTCTAGGAAACAGGGTCCTCCTGGTCTTTTTTTCTGACTCCTTCATAAGCCACTTCATAACGAGCCTATTCTGTGTTGTATCATGAGGAGTAGATAAATAAACAAAATCACTGAACAAAAGTCCTTCTCATAAGAAATCTCGATGGAAGAGAGAAAAAACAAACATTCTGAAAACTGATCCGAAGTTTCAAATACACTTGAACAAATATGCTCATATAAATATGAACCAAGTGTGTATCTCCTCTTTGCCTTGAAATAATACAGGTAGAGAGAGGGCCGGCATCGTAAACACCTGGTGCATTAAAAACACGCACACCCAACTTTACCACCTTCCCTCCCCTGGTGTGCTCTGTCTGCTTACAAAGCACTCGGTCCATATAACGATTCGCGCATGAAGAATGAAAGCAGCAATTGGTATATATTGCTAAGTGTCTAAAACGGAAAACTAAAATAACAAAATAATACAACCGATCCGAAGAACAACAAGGATCTTGAACCAGACGTAACTACGACTTTAAAAGAAAGTTATGGAGAAAAATAGTTATTTGTAACTAAGCAAAGGCATGCTTCACTTAAACAACAAAGTATTTTTAGTAACTAAACAACCGTATACTTGGCTTTAACTAAACAACCAGGTATTTTCTGGTAACTAAACAACGACATCCTTTGTTTTGATTTAAAAATCAAGTATTTTCTAGTAACTCAGGGACGAGTTATTGTGTTTACACCACGTATTTGTTGATAACTTGGCAAAGATGTTGATAGTGCAATAATTAAGTTTACTGCTTCAAATCTTCGTTGAAGCACTAGGTTGGTTGTAAAAATTTCGTTTTTGTGTTTTTCAGGTGTTCGTATTAATAGTTATTAATCTTTTACCGTTAGGCTTGCTCATTCATAAAGTCAGCCATTAGCCATGATGTAATTTATAAACTAAACGTTTTAAGTGCTTGATAATCTCAGTCCATAATCATTAATATGTAAAGTGGATCGCAGACATATCACGAGAGCACACTTACTGAATTTCTTTGGATTTTCCGTTAAGATATAATCATGGATCTCCTGCTGATCAACCCGTGCTGCATTCAGACCGTCGGCCTGTTTGAAGCCTCTGCAGATGTCGCCTTCAACAACCTCGTCGAGTGTATGTTTCACTGACGCTTGTCAGAGATGATTATCTCGAAAGAAGAGTACGTTAGCGCAGGTGGGTCAAGCCGTTGTTCGAGTAGTTTTTACTGCGTGTGGCTGTGTTACACCACACTTGGCAACGCCTTACGATTCGCATTTTGCCATTAACCTTCCCAGTCTACTAACTCATAATAAAGAAAATATCCCAGTACGTGCGATTCATCTTTATCTTTATGAAAAGAACGACAAAATTTAGGATTGAAAGGAGCTCACAACGGTCTGTAATCGTGAGTATCTATAGGTTATTAATGTAGAAAATTCGATTTGTTCTAACTGAAACATAGCCAGAACATGGTTACATTTGTTTGTTTGTTATCATGCACATGATATCAGTGCTGTGCCAACCACGGGTATCGAAACCCGATTTTTAACGTTATAAGCCTTCAGACATACCGCTGAGCCACTGGAGGCAGTACATAATTTTCTATTTCATTTCGTCAGAGAAGGAAACAAAGAATAACCACCTCTACTAAATTCGCCCCACCCCCACCCCATGAACAGCATACGACGTGATTAATTACAGCTAGGATTTGTTACGAAAAGCGCTTAATTCAAACATAAATCTTCACATTAATTAAGAACCGTGTCTGTCCTAGTGGTTAGCGCTAAACTGTGAATCCGATGATCCATGGTTTACATCTCGTTGACACATCTTCCATTCTCGTTTATTCCGTAATCTAAAAATTAGACTTTCACACGATTAAAACGTGTCTTGAAAAAAAAAATCATGTGTCAGAAGTTAACAAAATCAAATTAGTCATATACGTGTGTACCCTTTCTAGTGGGTCAATGATAAACTTGAGGGCTAATACGCTGAAATCGGGGTTCGATACAACTTGTGGGCACAGAGAAGATAACCCACTGTGTAGCTTCGCGCTTCACCACAAATAAACAGTCTCTGACGTACTTGAACATAAATCAAGTGCAGCAGTACCCAACCCACGGGTCGCAAAAGTACGTTTGACTGCATCACGAAAAGAAAAAACTAATTCTGCCATTTTGTCATACAGGGAAATTTCAATAATTTCATTTGTCGTTGCTACGTTGTGAGTAATGTTTAATAGGTTGTATTTGTTTCCTAGTTGTACCGATGCCTAAAAATTTACACTTTCTGTATTTTATTGTATTTAAAGTATTTTCATTGCAAGTGCCAGAGTTTCAGTGAAAATCGCACAAGAGTGATTAACTCTAGAATTACCGCTAAAGTTTCCCTTTTCAACAAATTTTTGATAACGTATTTATGATTTTGTTGGTTACAGTGTTCCCTAATAATACAGGAGTTAAAAATATATATAAACATAATATCATGAATTTTGTAATTAATCCCACCAGTGTATTTTATATGGAAAATAAGTAATTTCACACCCTTTTTTTGTCAGTTCTTTACACCGAGTGTTTTATGACTGATGCAAAATGCAGTAATCTATTGCATCATACCGAGTCAACTTCACATGTATAAAAGGCTACACTTCTGGTGTGGAATTCATTACAGTTTCAGTCATTTTCTGAATATATTCTCTAATAATTTTGAAGTGAATAAAAATGGGTTTCAGGGCCAAACGTATAGTGGTTAAAAATATTACTGACAATACCGAAGGTAAAAATTAGCTTAGTGGTAATGACTGATAAGCATTAGCTGATTAAATCAAATAACTTGATTTGTTTGTTGATGAAGATACAACGTATGTTGCTACTGGTGAAGAACTAGAAGTGTATTTGTAAATCTGTTCATCAATATATAAGAGCGTTATCGTGGAAATACTGGAAAACTAGGAATGAGAATATTTATTGAAAGAAAAATGGAAGCATTTGGATTCGAACGAACTGAACTGTTTCTTCGGTGTTACGGTATTAGCATGTTTCTTGTTTGTAGTTAAGCACAAAGCTACACAAAAGGCTATCTATGCTCTGCCCACCACGGGTATCGAAACCCGGTTGTAAGTCTGCAGACATACCTTGTGCCACTGGGGGGCCGGTATTAGCAAACAAACAGTCATATTATATTTGTTTGTTATGAATTTTGTGCAAAGCTACACGAGCCGTCCCTAATTTAGCAGTGTAAGACTAGAGAGAAGGCAGCTAGTCATCACCACCCATCGCCAACTCTTGGGCTACTCTTTTACCAACGAATAGTGGGATTGAACGTCACATTATAACGCCCCCACGGCTGAAAGGGAGAGCATGTTTGGTCGAGCGTCCTAACCACCTGGCCATGCCGTGTCTGTCATATTATGAAAACTAATGGTACATAATAGAAAATTGATCGCTTTTGGGAAACAAATGTCACAGTCTTTTTCCACGCGAAATAGTCTTACCACTCAGATAATAAAGATTGGTTCAGACCGAAGATTTAGGATTTCCAATACAGGGATATTACTTGTATTTAATGGTGTCGAAAAACAAAGCAATGGACCACTCAGAAAGAGACCTGTAACAAGTCGTACTCAAGCCGTGGTGAGCAAAAAGTGAAGTACTATAACAGGTAAGAATTCACTAACACGAAGGTCAATAGCAAAAACCGTCCACGTGCCCCAAGAAACAATGCAAAACATAATTAAGAAGGATTTCCGCCTGGAAAAGTGGCACAAATTGATTCCAATAACATATACATTCAAACATTGCTCAAGCAGCTTTACAGTGAAACTGGCATTCATGCTATTCCATACGAAGACATACTGGTCATTTCACTATGGATTTCTATGGGATCAGAATGTTGAAATAGACGCTAGGGGACCATAATGTTAAAATGGGCGTTGGGAAACCGTCGTACTCGTACATTAGATGGATTATGAAGAGCTTGCAGGGAAAAGCAGTGTGGTTTGGGCATAACCACCTAAAGACGAAGCCTTTTGCAATTTGAAATTGTGTTGCATAATTGTTGTCAGTATGCACGGTCGTCATACAGACCTTGACCGGACGTGGATACGTGAGTTGTAACGGCGTGGTGAAGTTACGAAATGGTTTTAATATAACACACTCAACCTCTGTAGTCCTATTTCGTGGCAGATGCATCTTAAAGCAATATATTCCAAGAAAACCTTTGAAAAAAATCAAACTTTGGGCTTGCTGGGATAGCAACATATCCTATATTTAAAATGGGTGCAGGATAAGAAGAAATAACGCAAAAAAAAACAAGAAGAAAAGATAGGGCTGTGCAGACATAACTTGAGCGTTAGAATAGACTGGATGCAATACAAACTGTGCTAATTTCTTTACGAATTTGAAGATAGCAAAAAAAATATGACTGGACACGAGACAACAAAACTTGGTACAAATAATAATAATTATAATAACTGAACTGTCCTTCATAGAAGAAGGTACTGAGTTATCAAATATATTTATTTTTAGTGAACTTGGTATTTGTGTTTCTAAGTTATATGCACAACCAGTCAGAAAATGACAATAATGAAGCAGCCACAAAAGCCAGTGATTATCCCAGATTATAATAATCCGAAAGATGTAGTCGATACTGCTGACTAAAAGCAAGATGGCCGATTGTTGTTTTATACAACATGTTGTATGTATGCGATAATTACTTTTAGTTTAGGTTTGGTCTACTTCTACCTTCGTACCCGGTAACGTACGTACTAAGTAAAGGTAAGTACTACGAAACG
>NW_013667120.1:123624-129962 GCF_000517525.1 Limulus polyphemus
AACATGTTGTATGTATGCCGGATAAATACTTTTGTTTAGTGCATTCACCTTGACCCCGAATGGCATAAAGGAAGGTCACAAACGAGGCATCTTTTTTTCTGCAGATGTTAAGAAAAGAACAAAAAGATATTAGCCAAGCGCAACACAGTCTGACGCCAACTGCAAAATCAGAGTCTGGCATTACACGAAAACGACGGATTTTGTCCTTGAAAAATGGACAAAGAAAAGCAGGACAGATGTGAAAAGTGTTCCTATTTCGTGTGCGCTTTTATTTACACTTTTTTCATTTGTTTTTTAGCGCAAGTCTACACCATGTGCTGTGTTTACCGCAGGAAATCGAGCTCCTGGATTTTAGCGTCGTAATTCTGTAAACTTACCGCTGCCCCCCCCTCCCCCCCGGGGTACTTACTTATGAAGACTCTTAAACACGCATGCGCGCGTTGACGCACACGCGCACACACACACATATGCAGAATTATCAAAGGTAGATTAATATATTCATTAATAGTGCTTTATGATGTATGCATTATAATAATTATACGTAAATTATATAGTTAGTATCATAAGACCTCCCAAAAATTCACAAATTCTGGAACTTGGATTGCTGATATTAAAAAAATAACTGTTGGCTTAGTGGAAAACTAAAGTACGTCCTGTATACGAATGGAAAATTAAGATATAGTCTATCAAATTTTCAAGTAAAGAGTAAGTGGATTATATTAATCAATTTTTAAAATCAAGGCAAAACAAACTGCTGAACTGATTAATTCATGAAATTAATTTATATATATGTATATATATAAACGTTTTTATTTCTGTGTTCTTAAGACAATACAAAAACTAACAAGCAGACAGCAAGCGATGAAGAGAGTATTTGGTATGACAGATTGGTAGCAATGCCATTGGGTTTTTTCATGCACAGTAGGACCAAAAGTATATGAAAAAAAAAAGTGAGAGAGAAATTAGACCTGCACAAATATATTTTTTGTCACTAGATGGCAGCACAAATTATAATGTGTTATTGCAGTACTAAGAAGCAACAGATAAAAATGTCCATCCTCTTGAATCATTCAGAATTCACGACAGCTCACTTTTGTACGTGAACTGTACTTTAGGGATAACGATAGTCTACTGAATGATAAAGCTGTTAAACAACAAATGTTGAGCACAGTTTCATTTATTATGCAAGCTTCACTCTGTTATAGCACGATATCCATATTATACGTTGGTAGAGTTGTTTGCGCCGCAGATATATCCATTAGAATAAAATATAGTACAGGCCTTAAACACATGTATTTTACGTTACTTACACTCTTCCTCCAATTCATACTGGTATTTTGCCTCATTGCTACTCGAGAAGAAATATCTAAGACAATTCGGCTAATGAGACTCAACAAGACTAATATTAAAACCGTTCGGATTACTAAAATACTTTGATACCAACAGGTGTCGTTGTTTAACGTGGTTTGAGGAATAACTTTAGAGATGTAATCAACCAAGGGAGAATTTGTCATCTCAAGAATTGGTGAAAGGAAAGAATAGTTCCAAAAGAAGTTTCATCAATTATCGTTCGTTGAATAAGAATTAAATGGAAGAATCTTATCTCAAATAATTCAAATTGGTGCCATTTTTGTAAATTGTATTTCATATTCATTATTTGCAAAAAAACTACATAATGATGAACAGACATTTTGCGTGTCCGACAAAAAGTTAGCAAGTTTCCAGAATTAGTTCAACTTCAAACTGTTTCTGCGAAACATGATTATTGATCTATATTCAGCATTTTTCAGTGTTTCCATAGGTGTAATTATCAGTTTGTAATCTCTTTTTTTTTATTGCATACTAGCTGGAGTACCTGTCCCCTGGACGAAAGTTATGTAAGTTCGTGATTAATGAAAGGTTATCTTAGAACATCAAAGTTGGTTCCCTTATATGTAATTGTAAAAAAGAAAAAAAAAAAGCCCATAAAAATTGCAAAACACAAAATGCTAAACCGCAATTTTGCATGTTTCTCCGTATGGATCCAACGCAACTTCATGCCAAATTTGGTGAAGATCCATCAATAGAGGCGAAGTAGTGGTAAAAAAAAAAACGCAAAAACACCTATAAAACTCACAAAACGCAAAACTGAAAATTTTTATGTACCCTCGCATGGACGTAATGAACTTCCATACCAGTTTTGGTAAAGATCCATCCACACCCCACGAAATAGTTACATGGACATACAACAAACAGTGCTATTATATTTAAATAGATACCTACTTTTATAATGCCTATGTTACACATGAATAGTTCATCTCCCCCTCATGGAAATTTTAGTAATTGATTTAAAACGCTTGTCATTCAAGAGAGATCCTAAGGTCATAGAAGGTACACACTAAAAATTATACCTCAAAGAAATGTATGTTTCTTCAACCTTAGTTACGTTTATGATATTAACGATTATAATCAGCGATGAGTTAACACACTATAAAATCATATTTTAATTTATCTAATTGAATCAGATTCATTTTACCGAATTATTCACACTTTAGCTGTAAATTTATTTATATTATCTCCCAAGTCTGTTGATTGCGTCATTGCCTGGTGTAAATGTTATTGACAACTGCTGCCATCTATCCTTTAAAATATAGTTAGATATTGGCTTTTGTGACAGATTATAATATTTATATATGAGTATTTTCATTCCTCATTTTCTTGCTTTTGTTGGTTACGAGAATCCTTTAAAAGTTCTAATCAAAACTTCGAAACAGATTGTTTTTTATTATATTCTGATACCGCTAACCTATAATACTGTATCAGAGTTATTTTATTTGTTTCATCCTTTGTTGGTTAGCATGTTAATACCAAACTTACACAATTTTTTTTAGACAGAAGTAGATATTAGTACAGACAGGTTAAAATAAATTTCCAAAAAGGCCAGTATATTGTGATTGGTAGAAACATGGAATAGCGAAAACGTCAAAAGGAAAGACTATTAAGATTATTAAATACTGGAAATCATGATTACTCGTTCTCATTCAGGAGTAATTTCCATAATTTTTCTAATTTTTGAAAATCCCTAAGTGACTAAGTTAGAAATGTAGTGTTTAAAAATGTAATAGGCCTAATACTAATTAATCTTAATATTAATTAATTAAAGTTGTAATAATTTTTTGCTGGCTTGTAAAAGGCGTAAACACCATGACAACTGTTATTGTATCAAATGGCTTATATAAGTATTCTTCCGACCAGTACTAGGAGACACTCTATCATTTAGAACAGTTACAGTAATGAAAAAAGGATACGTTATCGTGTTTAACCGTAAAAAGAAAGAAAAAACCACATTTATGGAGCAAACTATAATCTATCCCAACACTTGTACCACTATGTTACTTTCGACACATCCACGTGTCCTCTGCAACCTAAATAGAGTTTGTTCTGCAAATGAGGTTTTCTTTTAGTTATAATTGTGTTCAGAATTTCTCCTGAAATTTAATCTTACATGTTATTTAAAGGCTGATTTCAAGTTTCCTATTTAGTTTTAGATAAAATCATAGAACTTAGTTGTACATACGGTTAAATCATAAAAACTAAAGCAAGTGTTGCTGTTCTAGCGAAAAGTTACACAATGGCTTATCTGCGCTCTGTCCACCTCACAGAATATTCGAACACTGGATTTTAGCGTTGTAAGATTGTAAACGTACCATTGACCCACCGGCGACTTGCGGCAAATAGATACATACTTAAATGAATAGGTATGGACCAATTATTTTTTCGGGATTTTCTTACTTGAACAATTTGTTTTTAGGGGCAAATCCTCATTTGGCTATCTTCTGTGTCCACCGCTGTCCCATCGAGGGACTACTTAAACAGTAAAAGCATAGAACTGTAGGTAGTACTATAAAGAAACTAACTGAGATAAAAATAATAATCACTTTTAAGAAATTAGGTTTTAAAGTGAAAATTTAGAAAAACAACAATATTTAAAAATCACAAGCGCAAAAATATTAAAATAGATATAATTCATAAGCAGACAGAATAAAGAAATTATTTTTATATGTATTAAAATAGATTAGAATAATATTTAAAAACAATGAATAACTAGTTTTGAGTTATCTTATTCTTCAAGGAACATTCTAAGGGTCATTTAGGAATTTTATTGGCCCGTGGGCAAGAATAGTAATGTGAAATAGGTTATTAGTTTTGCATGAACACACAAAAACGTTATTACCAAAATAAACCCTTTTTGTATATTTTTGCTCGCTAGATGCCAGCACCATCACACTAGTTATGAGTTTGTTTTTGTTTCTAATTAAAGTATGGTTTTTATATTAATAACAATTTCCAGCATACGGAATAGTTTACAGATATTAATCGGTATTATTTAAAAAAGCATGAAGAAGGTGTTCACTATTTTTGTTAGTGCTTGTTCATAATAAATACTGATCGTTGGTGATCTGATCGAATCCATAAAGACAGATGTAAAGCTCCAAAATTTCAAGAAGAACAAAGAGAATCTGAATATATTTGCCAATAAGACACAAGAAGAATAATGTGAAACTCGTTTCGGGTGGATCAAAATGTTTGACACCAACAGATGTCGTTGTTTAAAGTAGATAGAGGCATAATATTGGAAATGTAATCATTTGAGGGAGAGTTTACATCACCTCAGGAATTAGTGAGAGGGAAAAACGATTCTATTAAAAGTGGCATCAATTATCATTTATTGAATGATAGTTAATTGAAAGAATCTTATTTATTTTTGTGCCTTGACGATATCCTGGTTGCACAGTACGGGGTATAATGATTCTCAGCTCTAGAATAAATTATTGTTAGTATAAAAGTCACGGTAAATACAAACAAAAACAAGAATAAAAGGTAGTTTTAGGACTAAATAAGATGCAAGTAAATGTGAATAAAATTATTATTGTATTAATACAGCCTGATGGTTATTTTGAGTTTTGCAATCATGAATGTATAAGTAACAGTGTGAAGTAAATAGAATTCTTACTCTCTACGTGCAAAGGAAGTGTGAAAAAAAGAAAACATCTTACCCTTTGCACGAAGATGTCAAAGTAAGAAAAAAAAATCAAACAGCACTTTAAACACGCTAATGTCCGAACGAAATAATAAAACTTTACTCTCTACATGTAAATGTCAATATGACAAAAAATGTGACAATTCTCTCAGGACACTAATACCTGTATGAACAATAAATAAAACCATATTTTCTGAAAGCTGCCAGTGTGAAAAAGTGCCAGTGTGGTAATGTCAGTGAAAACAATATGCTTCACATGCCTTATCCTCTACACACTAATGTCACTGTGAAAAATGAAACCTTATACGCTCTACATGCTAATATCGTTATGAAAAATGAAACCCTATACTTTCAACATGCTAATATCATTATGAAAAATAAATCCTTATACTCTCTATATGCTAATGCCATTATGAAAAATAAAACCTTATACGCTCTACATGCTAATGTCGTTATGAAAAATAAACCTTATACGCTCTACATGCTAATGCCATTATGAAAAATAAAACCTTATACGCTCTACATGCTAATGTCGTTATGAAAAATAAAACCTTATACGCTCTACATGCTAATGTCGTTATGAAAAATAAAACCTTATACGCTGTACATGCTAATGTCGTTATGAAAAATAAAACCTTATACGCTCTACATGCTAATGTCGTTATGAAAAATACAACCTTATACGCTCTACATGCTAATGTCGTTATGAAAAATACAACCTTATACTCTCAATACTCTAATAACGCCCATATGGCTGAAAGGGCGAGCATATCTGGTGTGATGGGGGTTCAAACCTGCGACTCTCAGAGTCAAGCGCCCTAACCATCTGATCATTGAGAAAATAAAACTTTATACTCTCTATACGATAATGTCATTATTAAAAATACAATTTTATACTCTCAAGATGTCGAGTATCTTCTACACCTCTGAATTCGTTGAAGTTCTAGCTTGTGTAATACTCGGCTCCAAATTACACGTGCAGAGCTCTGTGTGTCTTTAACTGCTATGGTCGAAAAGACTATGTTTGCAAGCTTTTATTACAATAGACGAAGAGCAATAACCTAGAAGCCTATTTATCATGTAGCGCTAACGGAGAAGACATCCCTAAGTTCGGGTCTTATCAGCTCCTCTACAATGTTGTGATCAGTCTTCAAGTGAATAGAGAACCACATCAAAACACAGATATCATAACTACAAAAATTGGGAGAAAATGTGGTTTATCTAAAAATATCACAAACCACATAATTTACCGTATATATATATATATATATATATATACAAACTTACCGTATATATATATATATATAACTAAACTTAC
>NW_013667120.1:130962-134383 GCF_000517525.1 Limulus polyphemus
TATATATATATATATATATATATATAAAAGATTGTAATTCGGCTGGTTCTTGTTTTTAAATTAATCAAGTAGTTTAACACAGTAGATTTTTAACTTGATCAAGCACAGTCGTAATCCATCATTATGTTTCATAACAAGTGAAGAGTATAGTTTGTTTGTTTGAAGTTAAGCACAAACTAAACAATGGGCTATCTGTGCTCTGCCCACCACGGCTATCGAAACCCGGTTTCTAGTGTTGTACGTCCGCAGACATACCACTGTGCTAGTGGAAGGCGTGAACAGTATAACTGTCAGAAACTCATAACTTACTTGTCTCCCACCTGTGGGGCAGCGGTAAGTCTATGGAATTACAACGCTACAATCAGGGGTTCGATTCCCCTCGGTGGACGCAGCAGAAAGGAATAACACACACACACACATAATTTACGTGTACGTGATATGGTGTTTATCAATTCTATATTTGCGTCTCGTGTGTAGAAGAAAAAACCCTCCAAATTCGGGAGTATAAGAAATTTAAATTTTTCGAAGAAGTAAAACTCGAAGTCGTAGATACAAATAGTAGTGGTCCAAATTTACATTTAAAGGAATACATTTATTATTTACAACGAAAACTTTAAAGGTTAACTTGAAAACAAAACACGCACAGAAGCGCTTTGATTTATTGTTTGCAAGGAAGTATATGAATAGGCGTTCGTTAGTTTATCAGCAAGATTGTGTTTGTAAAAAGACGAAAAAAAAACACATTCTAACACCTCAATTACCAACATTTTACACATGTGGTTCATTCCTAACGTTAATTTAGTTATTTGGAGTCGGACGTGCTCTTATGATTAGCGTGCTAGATTGCGAATCAAGGTTCGAGCCGCAATATGCCCCTGAAGACTCTCCAGATTTTAACAGTCATTCCTGTTATTCGGCTAAGAGTAGCCATATAGGTGACTGGTGCTGACAAATGGTTGCCATCTCTTTCTTATCAACAGTTCTAAACTAGGGATAATTATGTCTGAACATTGGGGTCTCAGACCTGGTTGATTAGCCCATGTGTCGCATAGAAGTTGTTCAGGTTGAAAATATCTTGTATAAGATAATTTACTTGAGGCACAACGCGCCCTATTACACGTTAGATGGTAACATTTTACAAATGGAAGTTTTGTGAGGATTATATAACTCTGGAACCTGTCGCTGATTTGTTCATTCATTGCTATTCAATTTACATTATCGTCGCTTCACTTAATGTTGTTGTATGTTGGATATTTTGGCCATTATATCTTAAGTAAGTCAAGCACAGTCTTTTTTTTTTTGATACTTTGATCATCATACGCAAGTAATTAACTATTTCGAATCAAATTACTATCGGTTTACTATGATCTGTGAATACAAAGCATTTGCAAAATAATATATGTATTTATATATATATTTATACTGTGGTGAAATTACTTATAAGAATAATCTGTTTAACTCTCACAGTTTCTTTACGTTCTCTTCATAATTTCTATTAATTATTTTTGGGCTTCATTCACGAATATTGAAAATCTACGTTTTTCGTGATTCTATTTTTGGAGTTATCGGATCCTTAATTCCACTCTTAAATTCAGCAGCTTTACAGTCAGTCATAATTGAGTTTAATACAAGAATGCCCCCCCCCCCCCCCCAGTGGCTCAGTGGTAAGTTAGGAGGTTCATAACGCTAAAAACCGGGTTTCAATACTCGTGATTAGCCCATTATGTAGCTTTGTTCTCAACAACAAACAAAACACAAGAAGCTTCTAGAGAACTTTTAATGTCGGCTTTGTGTATTTAACTGAACTTTTCTTACTTGCACAGTGCTACCGTTCTGTGTGCACACAGCATTCACAACCCGCGCCCTTTTATGTCCAATCTTGAACTGAAAGAGCAAAATAACAGTGAAAGGAGGATACCACGGAGTTATTTATTTTATTTTCATACAGTGTCAGAGGGAGCATATCACAGTTCACAGGCTTATTCTTATGCGTGTATACGAGTTTCCCGCTGATGAACTGAACATGATTCATAACATGTGGAACACCTTACATTACAAATCATTTGTGCAAAGCGTCATTATGTAAGAATCGTAACCACAACATTCCATCTGCACTTTTTAAAGATAAAACACGTATAACCGTTTCCCTTGCGGTTGGCATCATTTGACAGCGAATTGATTTTCAATAATTATTTGTATCATAATAAGTTTTAACAACTGGTCTGGACAATGTGAAGATGTAATGTAAGTAGAATCTTAACGTTTCTAGAAGAAGTACTTGCTATGGACGTTTGTTTTACTGAAGCAAATTAAAACCTGCAAAAGTTACGTAACAGATATATACTTGACAAGGACATTTGGACGGCCAGACGCAAAAGTTACGTAACAGATATATACTTGACAAGGACATTTAGACAGCCAGACACAAAAGTTACGTAACAGATATATACTTGACAAGGACATTTAGAAAGCCAGACGCAAAAGTTACGTAACAGACATATACTTGAAAAGGACATTTAGACGGCCAGACACAACAATTACGTAACAGACATATACTTGACAAGGACATTTAGACGGCCACATGCAAAAGTTACGTAACAGACATATACTTGACAAGGACATTTAGACGGCCATATGCAAAAGTTACGTAACAGACATATACTTGACAAGGACATATAGATAGTTAAATACTATCTTTTTTTCTGCAAAGTTTTACTTGCAAACTCATTGTAACGGGTTAATCCCACAATATAACAGGAGCGTGTTTACTTGTATCGATAGATACTTAATTACGTTGATAACTGTAGACATCAAAGCTGAACCTAGCAAATGATAATCTTAACATGACAAGTTATTATTTGAATATATATATCTAGGTAGCTTGTATATGCAAATTCAAATAAATCACTTCATAAAATCGTCAATGGAAAAATTAATCTCGGCAAAATGAAAATCATGTTCCAACAGCTGTGTTGTGGTTTCTACATAAACCAGCTTTCCAGCCATACATTCGCAGCCTCGTTTTAGTTCTTTATATTCGTGTGAATGTACTACACACACATATAATAGTTCTTTTATATTTATCTTGTGATTTTTTTTAGTTATCATAGAAATAGTTTTTACACTTTCCGGATTATCGTAAACCAAAACTCTCTGCGTAAAAGAATCTTCCTATTTGTGGTTGGATTTCTAGTTTTGAATATGTTTATTTCAGTACCGTACGGGAAGGTAAAGAATGACTAGCCAATCACGTAATTGTTCTATTGCATATTATTTTCTTGGTTCTCGTGTGTTTTTACCAAGTTCCTGAAGATATCTCCAATCTTATAATAAATACGTTGTTTAGAAGATAATTAATAACACAGGCCTGCGATGATTTTACTGTCTTGAATCCGGCCTGCATATTAATAACACAGGCCTG
>NW_013667120.1:134642-136963 GCF_000517525.1 Limulus polyphemus
CTACGTGTTGTGGTCTATCTTTTATGTATTGCGTTATGACGTTTTGTGAAAAATCTGTACGTGATGGAGAAAAATTGAGTTCTTTTTCGGAATCAGCGTACAGGAATTACTGTAGAACATGTAAAAATTTTAAGACAATAAAACCATCGCAGGCCTGTGTTATCTACATACGCCTCTGTTAAGATGGGAAAAATATTGTATCTTTCGAAGTCCGTTTAATCTCTATGGTAAACAATTTCAAGACAATAAAATCATCGCAGGCCTGTGTTATTCATACGCCTCTGTTAAGATGGGATCAAAATATTGTATCTTTCGAAGTCCGTTTAATCTCTATGGTAAACAATTTAGAAACAATCGAAATATTTTAACTTACTTTAATCATTCTTCAGTGCTTCGTATAGCTTTTGAATCCATTCTAACCCTTTATAATTTTCTAGTATCAATTTGCTCTTCTTTCATTACGGTTGGCAGGTAACCATATTTTCAAACCAATCTTTCTGTAATTTCGAAACGTGTTCGCGATCACCCGCACAAAACGCGTCTACTCCGTGACGATACTAGTGACAAAATGAGTTTATGTTTGGGCTGCGTACTCTACTGTTTTGCTTATCTAGAGGCGACGCTTGCTGCGACTAAAACTCATTACCTTCAGGGTGCACAGTATTCATTCGTTACTTGCCCATGGGTACGTTTTCGGTTCGACGGTGTTGTCTAGTGGAAGCGAGCGCGCGTTTCGCTAAGTGTGCAACCATGTAAGACTGGTTGGCTTGAAGTGTGCAATTACAACAGGGAGAAGAATGGACCAGACATAAAACAAGCTTTGTCGAGCTTTTGAACATGCAGTGAGAAATGAACAAAGGCAGAAAAGGTTGTGAATAGATGACGTTTTTATTCTTCTCGCCTTGCTGACAATGTATAGAAGGGCTACAGTAAGTTGTAAAAGATTTTGTCTGTTTCTCACTGTCTCTCGGCACGTTCAATGGACTCACTGGTCTGATTATAATACAAATTCTCTGTGGTCTGAACCGCGTTAGAAGAGCTTTCAATTGGTTCTTACAAACCACATACACATACATCACCAGCCTAACGGAAGAAACCAATACAGGGTTTCTAAAGTACGCTTACAAAACACGTGTTCAGTCAGTGCTCTGATGAACTGAATAACTTGTTCATTCATGAAACTTTATTTCTTTAAACAGAAATCGTTACAAGTAAACAAATACTCTACTAATATTGATTATTTCATCAGAAACAAGAGAAAGAATAAATCCGGTTTAATGTTTAAACTAACTAAGGATCCACATCACAAGAGAAAGTAAGAAATCAAAGTGTAGTTTAATTACTAAGTACAAGTAAATTAATGTCATAACCTGAAAATAGGATTAAAGTAATAGTAATAATAACCTTATTTTTAATTATGTTTGAAAAAGTACCCCAGTGAGACAGCGGTAAATTTACAAATTTGTAACGCTAAAATCCTGAGTTTGATTCTCCGCGGTAATCACAGCATATACCCCAAAGCGGCTTTGCTAAAAAACAGTTTCACATACTTGAAAAAAAAAAACGAGATTTACAATTGAATATAGTAACTGTAGACTTATTTTTAAAGATTATTCTTTTATAAAATCTGAAAAAAATCCAGATCATTAATCAGTAGGTGTGTGTGGGGGGGGGGGGGACTTTTAAAGAGTAAGTAACAATACTGTCTTTATTAGTGTATATTATATAACGATTTATCATACCGACGCCAATAAGATCGCAGTGTGTGTTTTGTATCCTTATGATTTAATTTTAATTATCTATACAGCCAGGTGTGACCTATAAGGTAGTGTACCAGACTGTGAATTCTAGTGTCCACGGTTCGCATCCCGTTGCCGCAAACTCGTGCTCCGCACTTTGGAGCCGTGGATATGCTATAAGGGTGACGGTCAAATCTCACTGTTCAATTAGAACTGGAGATGGATGCTGTTGAGTTGCTGCCTCACCTCTAACCTATCAATTCAAAATTAGAAACTGCTGGCGCAGATAGCCTTTGCGCAGCTTTGACCAACATTCTGAAACAAACAAACCTTCCTTTTCCGTGAAATGTCTTTGGATTTATCACACAGTCCTTGTTGCGTACAATATTCTAACTTTAGGGTGCCTACAATATTCACGATATTAAAACAAATATTTATCAAAAACCCACGCATGCTGAGAGATATCTATAACTTCAATTTCATCATTCCCAAACTCATTAAGTTTCTGTAGTAAAATCTCTCGAAGAAGGTTTTTTTTGAATTTTCGCGCAAAGCTACACGAGGGCTATCCGCGATAGCCGT
>NW_013667120.1:137085-140258 GCF_000517525.1 Limulus polyphemus
GAACGTCAATATTATAACGCCCCCACGGCTGAAAGGGCAAGCATGTTTTGTGGGACTGGGATTCGAACCCGCGACCCTCAGACTGCGAGTCGAGCGCCCTAACCACCTGGCCATGCCGGGCCCTCTTGAAGAGCTATTAAATCTCACCTAAATAGTATTAACTCACATATTCAGCTTTCAGTGGACAAAGACAGTTTACATAGCCTACGACACCTTTTCTTCACATTAATATTATTCGTAGTAAAAATGGCCATTCTGACTTATTATCTGTCCCATCATTCCCGAACCCACACATATTCTGTAGTAAAATCGCTTGACAAAAGTGCTTTTACATTGTATTCTTCACAACAAGAAATAGACCAAGAGTTAATAGAAGTTAAAATACCTTATTAAGAATAAAATAAACCCCTCAAAACCGACGTTTTTTTGGCAAATGAAAGGTAAAATCTTTATTATTACCATTAGTTACAGCCAACTAGTTTCGGTAACACAGTTAATGAGTTACCATCATCAGGGTTAGTGTCTACTTTAATTTTATCTTCCAGAATTGGTTTAATATTGCTAAGATTGTTTTACATTTGTGACAGACGTATCAATACTTCTTTTTCGTATTTTTCATATCATACTTAAAAATAAAATTACAAAAGAATGTCGTTTATTGTACTACTTTTGTCAATTGTGATTTTGTTTGTATAAATCAGAACTCAAAACTTAACAAGGTGAACACAAATTAAAGTTAGGCCTTAGAATAAGGCTTAGTGCTCATTCAAGGCTCCATGTTATTTAGCAGGTTACCTCCATTAACCTTCAGAAAAGGCTATTTCTAGAAACATGGGCTATTGTTAAAAATAACATTAACTTAAACCGTTACGAGAAAATCAATTTACACCCTCTTTATCTTTCCCTACCTTACATTTCGTTAATGCGTTTAGTTGTGACGTCACCCATGGTGTAATTTATCACTGCATTGCCGTACCCCTGGTGATAAGAGCTAGTAAGCTATCGAAGTGTTAGTTCTTAATTTTAAAAGATATTTAGTTGGGATACTCTTTTCAGTTACCTTATTTAATATCATTGTGTAGCACTGCGAGAATATCTGAAACAAAAAACTAATTACATAAATATTTCATACTTCATACTAGAATATAAATAATGGTTTCACTAGACTTTTACACAACATATTCACTGTTGATCATTGCTACTAAACACTAACTTTATGTTATTATGGAGTTGACCCATTAATGGTAAACACAAAGATAGTCTAACCATAGGCATGAATTAGGATCATGAGAAGAACAAATTTAACATGAATGGAATGATTTGTATAAGCAGATCTGATATATATATATATAACTTTTTGATTCTTTTTTTGTGGACGTGTTATACACACGCACGTACGCAGGGGAGGGGTGGAGTTCGACCGAACCCCCTATTTTTATGATATAAAACAATTATATATATATAGTAATAGCGTAGCTGCTTATGGTAGTTGACGTTTTCTACATAGTCTACGTTATTTTGATGAAGCATTAACATCTTTTGGCTTGAAATAGTCGCATGCAATAGATTCTGTTGACACTTTGTAATTGGAATCCCGAAACCGTATTGCTACTGTCAGGTTTTGTAGGCCGGATTCTTTATAGTGACTTGTTGGCGATACATTTCAATAAAAAACAAGCAGCAACACAGTCAACTTGTTTTAAAATAATATATTAGAACGAGTCAAATGTATATACGAATGTTCGTGACACTGTTGGTTATCACAGTTGTATCTAGAGGTTTAAATAATTGACTCTTTTTCGTTAAAGTCCACACAGGCTGGTTCAATTACTTTAGAACACATTTGACAAGACAAATTGTTCTTCTCTGCTCTGTTATTACAATACAATCTGTGATAATTTCACTTTAAAAATCGCTATTATACACTTTTTATCGCTAAACTCACAATCACGCAGTCTAGATCTAAATAATAATCTTTCGACGCGTATTTATACCCCGACAGAAGCCTAGAACATTCCACGCAATACTAGATATTCTAATATAATGTAATAATATTCAATTAAAACGAGAAAATTTCACAAAGTTCTAGTAACATAACGCAACAATATAATAATCGCTAACTAATAACAATTGAACGCACACGCAACACAGCGTATGATTCTTTAACAATTACCCAAACAAATTTGTCATAAACTCTCGCTTCTAAAAATAGCTAAATATCACACTCACATTGTATAAACTATCCAAATCATAACGCTCGCATTTAACTGAAACAGTCGTACATATCTAACAACTACCCGTGGTTTTGAGCACAAGCAAGCATCGTTGTGTCACGGAAATAGAAATATAAAGTGATTGTGGGTGTGAAATTTAAGCATTTTTGTAGGTTTTTAATTTTGTACAAGGAAGGAGCTAAGAATTATACTAATCTTAAACCAATTTGAAAATTATCAGCTATTCGAGTACAGTACGCCTCCCAGTGGCACAGTGGTATGTCTGCGGACTTAGAACGCTAGAATCCGGGTTTTGATACCCGTGGTAGGCATAGCACAGATAGGCCATTGTGTAGCTTTGTGCTTAATTACAAACAAACAACATAGTATACGATATACAAGCTAGACCTTCGACACTTCTTATTAAACTGAATGAAGCGCCTACGTGAAACTGATTACAGTGGTATACGAATGTTTTTTGCCAGCAAAAGAAAAGGATTGACACAGTTACAGTTCTATGTAGCTTTGCTGCTTTAGTAGCTAATATAGCCTTTGACATGCAATTAGAATAGCTACCTTATGTTGTGCTATGCATATGTCTGGTATTTTAAATTACAAAGTTTGTGTTTAATCCATGAATACTTATACAGGATATTATAATTCGTCTATATATAGATGAATACAACAACAATCTTTACTATATAAACTACAATGTTATGTTAAAGCTATATACTGGTCGCCTCTTTAACATTGCTATATATTTTTGTTTTCAGACACTGCTAATGACACAACCCAGTCACCATCTCAGTCTTTCTCTAGTGCCAGTGATAAATGTGAGGTTTGTGAGGTTGACACTATTGAGCTATATTCTTGTGGTGATGATATGCAAACTGGTTTACTTGAGCCTCAAACTGCTTCAAGCGCTGACAACTCCGCTCTTCCTGGACCATCATCATCACA
>NW_013667120.1:140890-142671 GCF_000517525.1 Limulus polyphemus
TGTTTATAGTTCACTCACATTAAACAGATGAGGTTAAAACGGGACTAGTTTGCACATTTACTGTTATATACAGATCATAGTGTACTAGAACTGTTTATAGTTCACTCACATTAAACAGATGAGGTTAAAACGGGACTAGTTTGCACATGTACTGTTATATACAGATCATAGTGTACTAGAACTGTTTATAGTTCACTCACATTAAACAGATGAGGTTAAAACGGGACTAGTTTGCACATGTACTGTTATATACAGATCATAGTGTACTAGAACTGTTTATAGTTCACTCACATTAAACAGATTAGATTAAAACGTACTGCTATATACATATCACGCCGTCCATTATGTTTAACGACATAGTTCTTGTGTTTTTAGCTTCTATCTTAATTATACTTTTTAATATTTACTTCCATTTTTATTAACAATCCAGCGCATAAAAGTACCTAGAGACGGGAAGAAATACGAGTAGCTAACGTTCATATAAGATCATTTAATTTTAATATCTTGATGTTACTTTCCTTACTTGAATTTTATCTGCTTTTCTGATGGATATAGTGAAACTTAAATTGTCACATCTCATTTCTCGAGTGCAATACGTATTGATTTTTATTTTGCTAATGGAACTTCAGTTGTCCGGCTATATTCGTGGTAAGTATAAAGGAACTTCAGTTTGTCCGGCTATAGTCGTAGTAAGTATAATGGAACTTCAGTTTGTCCGGCTATAGTCGTGGTAAGTATAAAGGAACTTCAGTTTGTCCGGATATAGTCGTGGTAAGTATAAAGGAACTTCTGTTTGTCCGGCTATAGTCGTGGTAAGTATAAAGGAACTTCTGTTTGTCCGGCTATAGTTGTGGTAAGTAAAATGAAACTTCAGTTTGTCCGGCTATAGTCGTGGTAAGTATAAAGGAACTTCAGTTTGTCCGGCTATAGTCGTGGTAAGTATAAAGGAACTTCTGTTTGTCCGGCTATAGTCGTGGTAAGTATAAAAGGAACTTCAGTTGTCCGGCTATAGTCGTAGTAAGTATAATGGAACTTCTGTTGTCCGGCTATAGTCGTAGTAAATATAATGGAACTTCAGTTGTCCGGCTATAGTCGTGGTAAGTATAATGGAACTTCAGTTGTCCGGCTATAGTCGTGGTAAGTATAAAGGAACTTCTGTTTGTCCGGCTATAGTCGTGGTAAGTAAAATCTCTTCTCTGTTTCTCGATCTTCTTACGAGGTTGGTAGTGGTCTGATGGTTAGCGCGCCCGGATTGTGCACCTGAGGATTTCTGGTTAACTTTCCTTTACCATAAAAACACACTCCACACTTTGAAGCCGTGGATGTACTATAAGAGAGACTGTAAAATCCTTCCCTCTAGCATATCAGTTCAAAATCAGGTTCGGTTATGAGCGTCAAACCCTTGTACAGCCTTTTGTAAAATTGTGAAATAAGCAAACAACTCTTTCGTGTCTAATAACAAGTTAAGTTTATAAACTAAAAATAACTAAAGGATTAAATTTATGATAATACTGAGCAATACATATATTATTATTGTTTAATCAATGACTTAACAATTTTAGTTTTTATTTCGTTATGTACATTTTTTCTTATAGCGACAGTATTTCCAGTAAAATGTTATATATTATCTTACACAAAGCTACTGGGTTTTAACACCAAAATCATACCTAAAGACACACGGTAGTGTGTCGGACGGCCAAAACATCCTGGTGCAAGACACACTGTGTGTTATTAACAGGAGTGATAGTTTATCGATTTTCCACCTTCTGTATCTCTGACTG
>NW_013667120.1:143512-145802 GCF_000517525.1 Limulus polyphemus
TGTAGCTTTTTTTCCCCCAAAACTTTGTCTTCAAAATAAGGGTGCGTCTTATATTCCGAAATATACGGTATTCGTTGTTTTGAAAGGATCAAGACAGATTGCTAGGCTTGATAGATGGAGCTTGTATTGGACAATGTAAGTTTGATTGTTTGTTTTACTTCAAAGAAACACATTGGGCTATTTGCACTCTGTCCACCGTAAATTTACTGCTGACTCACTGGAGGACAAGCCATGTAAGATTAGATTTATCAATGTAAAAGTTTAGGAATATCTTGGTTTCTATCTTATGTAGTTAAGGATATTCTTCGTTTCTATCTGGTGGAGTTAGAGATATCATTTGTTTCTATCTGGTGGAGCTAAGGATATCCTTTGTTTGTATCTGGTGGAGTTAGAGATATCCTTTTTTTCTTTTGGTGGAGTTAAGGATATTGTTTATTTATAACTGGTGAAGTTAGATATGTCCTTTATATGTATCTGGTGAAGTTAGGGATATTCTTTATTTGTATCTGTTGAAGTTAGGGATATTTTGTGTTTCTTTCTGGTGTATTTACCGATATCCTCTTTTTGTATCTGGTGGAGTGAGTAAATTTATGTGTACAAATTGCACGAGAAGGAAGGAGGACATTGGTCTGATTAAAGTTAAATCTGTATTTTGAAAACCTCGTTTGATATTTTCTGTGAAGAAGTCTTTGCCTATTATTGAACCAGTTGTTAATGCTGGTCAGTTATCAGTCTTTGGAGGATTCGAGGTTACTATCTAATGTGATATCTACTTTTCCAACTGTCAGTACGGAGCCTTCCTGAACAATATACCTTCCAAACCAAATACACACGAGGAACAAATTGGGCAAAGAATTAACTGTTGTTCAAAGTATATTGAAGGATTTAAGAGGGAGGCTCAGAAACTACGAAATAAAAAGGACATATAATGTTGTCCACTACCGAGCAGTCCAGAACTTTCGCTCAGATAACTGCTTGGTTTATTCCGACAACCAGTTGATTGAGAATTCTTCTGTTATGGTGGCAGATTTATTCTAATTCATCCAATGCCGATTTTCATTTTGTTAAACACATGGGTTAATGTAGTAGTAATCTTGCTGCCATGTACATTTGTGTTGCTTAAAACGAGCCAATTATCTGTGTGAGTGAAACATTAATCTGAATTAGCAGTTGGGTCAGGAAAGAAAGTGTTATTTGTATCCAGATCTGTTCCTGCTTTTAGGGTAGATTTTATACACGAAGCTTCATTTGTCTGAATTCTAACTGAAGTTTTGAAACATGAGAAACTGAAAACTGGTTTTTCTATTCTACTGATCTTTCCATGATTCTGTTGAAGAAGGAGCCGAGCGTGGCCTAGTGGCTCGCATGCCAAACTGTGAATCTGAGGGTTCCTATTCGCGTCCTGCTTTCGCAAAATCGCGCTTTGGAATCATGGATACGTTATAAGAATGACTGTATAATCCAAATATTCGACTAAAGTAACCAAAGTGTTGACTAGCTGTCTTCCCATAGTCTATCGGTTTAAAATTAGGAACGGCTTGTGCAGATAACCTTTGTGTAGCTTTACGCGAATATCCAAAACAACTGACGAAATTGAGTTTTCTCGACGTAATGATCCTGCTATATAATTGTCTTTTGGTACTTTATTTTTTTAGTTGTTGAATAAACAACAAAAAATCATTTCTCCGTCTAATGAGCCCCATGAGGAGGGAGTTATTAATGAGCCCCATGAGGAGGGAGTTATTAATGAGCCCCACGAGGAGGGAGTTATACAGTGAATTCTAATTCTTCTTATCCAAATATGATATACCTTATTATTAATAATAATGGAATGTTGGTCAAGTTCCATTGTCGGTTACTGTTGTTGCCGTACTGAATCGTGTTCCCCGCTGGGTAAGTCTTCGAATTTACAACGCCCAAATCAGGAATTCGATTCCATTCGGTGGACACAGCAAATAGCCCGATGTGGCTTTGTTATAAGAAAAAAAACGCATACTGAATCGTGGTTCATTTCTGATTTTATGATTTTTTTCTGAAAGACATAGTATTTAGAAATAATAAAGATGTTATTGAAACTGGTACAAACATGGGCAGAGGATAACTCACTGCTATTAAATCGTCTTTGAATTTTACTTGAAACTGGTTGTAATAAATTGAAAACTAACAGTAAACATTATTCATTTATTCAAAATTCTTTTTTTTTTTTTTTCTAAGTGTAATTCCCTTTAGTTTATTATTGATTTATTAATTTTACTATAACTACTAAGTAGTTTAATTAGCTGTTCTTAGT
>NW_013667120.1:146033-150431 GCF_000517525.1 Limulus polyphemus
TTTTTTTTCTCAAAGTGTAATTCCCTTTAGTTATTATGATGTTTATTAATTTTCATAACCATAGAGTTTTAATGCTTGGTGACTTTGAATTTACTTTCT
Organism: Limulus polyphemus; assembly: GCF_000517525.1. Taxonomy (NCBI): domain Eukaryota; kingdom Metazoa; phylum Arthropoda; class Merostomata; order Xiphosura; family Limulidae; genus Limulus; species Limulus polyphemus. The sequence continues at coordinate 146,133 of NW_013667120.1, forward strand.
GTTAATTGGATGTTTAGATAATACCTCTCTTGCTAATTACCATTCGAAAATTTGTGCTGATGACCTTTTAACATTTGTTGTCGTTGTGGGTGTATAGAAATATAGTTTTTTAATTGCAATTTTGTTCCATTTATTGTTTAAAATTTAATCAGTTGTTAGCCAGATAATAATTATATTATGTTCTATTTGAAACTGAATAATAATTAAGTTGTTGTTGTTTCCTTAGTGCAAAGCGACACAATGAGCTATATGCACTCTGTTCACCACGAGGAATCAAACCCCAGATTTTAGTGATGTAAGTCCGTAAAGTCCTGAATAATTTGTATCCCTATTATGATTGGTTTATCCTTTAAAACGAAGATAAAATTAATTCAGATCGCCAAGTGTTAATCAGTAGCGTATATATAAATACAGCTCATTTACCAAATCATGATTTGGTAAATTTCCACCTTGGTTTAGTAAGCAACTGCGTATTTTAATAATAAAAACATCCCCAAGCGGAATAAAATAACAAAATTGTTACAATAATATTAGCATTATTCTTGTTATCGCTCATAAGCTAAATAAATGATTCGTGAATAGGGAATGTTGTTGACTGGCAGCCTTTCATCTGGTAAGTAGTTCAAAATTAGGAACGACGAAAGATAGTCTTAGTTGCTTTGCCATAAACAAAATACAAATACCTATAAATAATTATTATAATTGTACTATTTCGGATTGTATAAATGTTGTAAACTGTTGTGCTGATCGAGATCAGTTTCATAATAAATAAAATATCCCCGTAGTGTTGGGTAGGTGCCGTTGGCTATCCGCCTTCCCTCTAGTCTATCATTTTAAAAAGTAGGGACGACTACAGCGTATATAGACCTTGCGTAGTTTTGCGCAATATTCAGAAAACAAATAAACAATTATCAAAGGCTGTGAAGAGTTTATAGCCCCATTTTGGTTTACCTGTATAACTTGTCATTGAAATCGCGTTGTTTTCCCCAAGTTTGGAAGGGGTTTGTTGTCGTCCTTATAACAGTTGTAAAAAATTGACTTATTTCTATCATAAATTGTTTTCAAATTTACTGAAAGCATTTCATGTGAGAACTTATCTTTTTATTTTAAAAGTAAAATTGCTTCTACTCAGCATGGCTTTACCAAAAACAAATCAGTTGTTATTAATTTCTTGTATTTCATAAATATTGCAGTGCCAACTGTATTTACTCAGAAACAACTAAATGTTAATTATTGTGAAAAAAACGAGGATTTCTTTTTATGTTAATCATGATATATAATTTCGAATGCTTTATAATTCTGAATTATATGATAGTTATGTTTGATTGGACTCTGATATTACGTGCAACTATTTTTTCATAATATGTTGGGAGCCCAAGTCCGGGACAATTATTCTTTGGTTTGGTTTGTTTGGAATTTCGCGCAAAGCTACATGAAGATTAGCTGCGCTAGTCGTCCCTAACTTAACAGTGATAGACTAGAAGGAAGGTAGCTAGTCAACACTATCAACCGCCAACTCTTAGGTTACTCTTTCACCAACGAAAAGTGGGATTTACCGTCCCGTTACAACGCCTCCATGGTGAAGGAAATTCGAACCCGCGACCCGCAGATTGCAAGTCTAGCGCCCTAACCACGAGGCCATGCCAGGCCTTTAAGATATTTGATCTTGTTTATTCTGTCCAAGATTGTGATAATTTACAGCTAGATATTAAGTGTATTAACAAAAAGTCCTGTGCTAATTGTTCGCCTTTACATATTAATAAATCGAAAGTTGTCTCGTAGTTTCGTAAACTATTCTTTCCAATTTTATTATTGCATACATAATTACGTTTTGTCAGAATATTCTTATATCAAAGATCTTAGAGTAATGTTATCTCAAAAAATTAATTTTCATTTGCACATTCCTCATATAGTTAGCACTTTAAGAACACGAGATAAATAAAATAACTTGCAAATAGGGATCATGAAAAAAAATTAAGGAAACAAGGCTGAAGATACCGTAAACATCATTTACTCAAACTATAAGCCCCTATTTTGGCTCCATGTTATTACCTAGAATTACATTTGGTGGAATCAAAATAGGGATTTTTAGTTTGAGTAAATAATGTCTACAGTATCTACAGGCCTGTTTCCTTACTTTTTTGTTTACGATCCATATTTTTGCATGTTTTTAAATTCCCAATTTTTTATTAATTTTGTTTGCTGGCTTTCTTTTTATGGCTCAAGTATCGGCAAAGGATTACTTGATATAATAGCTAATTTTATACATTGTGGGGATAATAAACATAGCTAATGGTTGGCTGATACGGCTCATGATGATTTACTGTAGCTATTGACAATTTGATCGCATTAGTTCAAGATATAAAATGTTAAGCTGCAACTGAAAATTGTAATGGAGATTTGTTTGAGAATATAGTGAACATTTATATTTTCTGTGTAACTAAATTCTCTATATATAATGCATAGCAATTGGCAAATATATGCTTAGATTAAGACACAATCCCCATTAAGCGCGTATAAAATTTTATCAGTAGAAAAACAACCTTTTCAAATAAAACATATACGTCTGAGACATCGCTTTAAATAAACCTTTTTGTCTTTTGAAGTAATTATTTTACGAATGTGTGTAATAAAATTTAATATTATGTGTATTGATTTTTTTTTAACTCCTTCACTTCATACATAATATTGGGGTTGGCTCCCTAAATACACCGATTGTATAGTGTACAAAGCATTGAGTATCTACGTGTTACAGTCATTAAATGTTCATCTATTATTGGTTGGTAATTCCTGTTTCACCTTGTACTTACCCTTTTTAAAGAAATACTATATATTTGTAAGAAAAAAGAAACAAGGGTAATGATAATATCGTTTACACTAGAATTATGATGTTTTTAGCTTATGTAAAATATAGAAGAAACAAATCGACTTTAAAATAACCCTACAACCTTCGTAGTACCTTATTTAGTATTCTACAAAAGGTTTGAGTGCAATATACCAAGCCGTTTTTGTTTTAGACTGGCAAGAAAATAATATAAATACGAAGAAGAAGAAGAATTACAAACGGGCTGTTTTGAGCGAAATTTTTTTTCCTTGAGTCTAACGTGAGTGCTTTTTTGTGTATTTTATATGTGTTCAGCCTTAGCAGTCAATAGTCAAGGTTTTAAAGTGTTTTTTGAACTGAATCTTTACTGTTTAAGGTACTTTTTTGCCCGAACGTTCTATTGGGGTTTTGTGCAATTCCTTGGGGTTCCTATTATCAACCATTATCTTTAAAATTTACATGTAAGCTAAATATACTTTGTGATAGCGCTAATTAGTAAGATTTTAATAAAACTGAAAACAAAAAATGAGGGGATAAAATAAAACAATAAATAACTGTTGATTTCGGGCATTAGGCCCTCATAAACAATTTGTTTGTTTGTTTGTTTTGAATTTCGCGCAAAGCTACACGAGGGCTATCTGCGCTAGCCGTCCCTAATTTAGCAGTGTAAGACTAGAGGGAAGGCAGCTAGTCATCACCACCCACCGCCAACTCTTGGGCTATTCTTTTACCAACGAATAGTGGGATTGACCGTCACATTATAACGGCCCCACGGATGAAAGGGCGAGCATATTTGGTGGGACTGGGATTCGAACCATCGAACCGCAGATTGCGAGTCCAACAGTCAGTAGTTAATTGTTCATTGATAATCTTAGTTGTTTGTTGTTTTTATTTTGAAAAATTGGAACAGACACAAAGAAAAGTGGTTGGTCTTGCATCAACAATTTTTTTTTATATACTATAATAATTTTTGTATTTTATCTGTCTTTCAGTTGCATCCATTATTTGTTGGAAGGAAGGTTGGGAGGTTATTTATTTATTTATTTTTTTGTATAAATGTCTTAATGATAATGTAACTGTATCTTTAAACTTTATTGTTCTTTTAATTTGCATACATTAAAGCATTTTGAATAACACGCAATATGAGCTTGTCTCCTGTTATTCGTATGCAGCATTAATAGAACAACTATGTTTGGCAACTTATTATTTTAGCATTCTTAATCAATTTTTTAGATAACTTATTAATTTGTTAATTTTTTCTTTATATATTTTTATTGTTGTTGTTTTATTTCTATATGTATTTCTGTTTTTTTGCTCTAACAATACTGCGTTAACTGGAAATAGTTTATGTTGTTTGTCTGGAATAATTAATGTGAACTGCATTTTTAAAATATTTTTTAGTCTAATAAGTTTTTCAAGTTTAACCAACCATCAACGATAAACGCACCAACTTTTAAGTTGGATTTAGCTAGTTT
>NW_013667120.1:151431-164440 GCF_000517525.1 Limulus polyphemus
CCCCTCCTTTTTTTAATATCTAATATTTTTACATGCTGCTAGTGAGAGAACCTGTTGTTAAAATCTTTGAATCCCACCACCGAATCTAGGTAATATTTAGCTCTATAAAAACTGCTTGAAATTAAGTTGAATAGTTTTGTGAGTTTGCATACAAACTATAGGCCATAGGAATTTGAAAAATGTCGATAGTTACATAATGTTGACAATATTATGTTAAGTCATATAGAACACCGTATATATATTACAATTTATTGAAGACTTAACGAATTGTTACGTGTTAATAAATAAAATTATGCCCTCCCAGTGGCACAGCGGCATGTCTGCGACCTACAACGCTAGAATCCGGGTTTCGATACTCGTGGTGGGCAGAGCACAGATAGCCCATTGTGTAGCTTTGTGCTTAAATACAAACAAACATATAAAATTACTTTTTTCGTATATTTAACATGTGCAAGATGATGCGATACGTACGCCACCTAGATAGCATAGAAGAAACAATTTATTCTCAATAAGGTATTTGCAGTCTTTTTCTAAGGCATTTATCACAGTTACATTGTAAAATGTATGCATGTTATCTACCACTACTGTATGACCAGAGGGAATCATTACGATAAAGTTACAGACAATTTTTTTTACCGAAAAGTTCAGTTTGTATAAAAGATAAATAAAAAGAACTACACAGCATATCAGGTGATCAGAAACAGAGAAAGGTTTGTTTGTTTGTAGTTAAGCACAAAGCTATACAATGGGCTATCTGTACTCTGCCCACCACGGGTATCGAAACCCGGTTTCTAACTGTCTAACTCCGCAGACATACCGTGCCAATGGGGGAGGAGGGCAGAGAGAAAAGATGCTAAGCCTTGTAGCAGGACATTCTCGTTCCGGTTAGGGTGTTGTTGAATTAACAACATATCGTCGATTTAAAAACCCGATACAAATAAGAACTGCCGATACAGGTAATAAATGTAGGAGACCCAATTACTTTTTATAAGTGGGGGGGGGGTCATCTTTTGTAGTTACGACACTGCACAACACCGACTTAATTATCGACTTAATTAACTGAGCAAACAATTTTTTTATAACTAAAACTAAATATTATCTCCACAGGTTTCGTCACCTTTAGGCCCAAGTTATAAGTTAAGAGATGAAAAATGCACATCGAACCATCTGTTGCCATTCGCATCCAACATACATTAAGTTAATTCGAAAGGTTAGTGTGCGATCATTTGTCGACAAGTTACTTGAATCGAAGATCTAACGAAGGAATTGATAAATGAAAGTGAATGAAGAATACGATGGGATATGTGTAAATGGCTAAATCACATTAAGTAATTCGTGAACATACTTTACTGGCCATATCGAATAGTAAAACTTCTCACTTCTTGTAACTTCCAATAACTCTTATCGAGTATCCGCTAAAATAGGCTGTGTAATTTCTTTGAGGCCGGTATATTTAGCAACACGTGAGCTATGTGAAGTCTTTGATACATGTATATTGGTGTGAACAGGGCAGGATAAACACTTGGGTTTTAAGGAGTGGATAATATATAAAACGAAGCGTATGATATTATGAATCAGGTTAGAGCACATATTTTACAATTATAGTTTATTAAAGTAACGACTGCCTGATTTTAGCCCCTCAGCATTAAGTGTTTAGACTTATAAGGTTAAAAATCGGGTTTCAATACCCGTGATGGGTACAGCACAGTTAGCCCATTGTATAGCTTTGCGCTTAACTACAAATAAACAAAATCCTAACTATAATTGATTTGTGATCGTGTCACGTCACGCAACTCGTTCTCTTTTTTTCTTTTTTACATTGTGGGAACATTCTTAATATTTTTTTTTATTTTCTCGTGTTATTGCGTTGTTCCCAGTATGTGTGGGGAGGGGAGGCTGCTTCGTTTGTCATGTTGCGTCATCGAGGTCACGTGACTGGTGTGGCGCCCTCTACTTTCTAGAACTATCCTGTACTTTGGCGAATGCTCTAGTATTTACTAGATAGAGGGTAGACTGGTATATAAAAGAGGGTGACAATGTGACGGAAAGGGGAATGTAATGTGTGTGCAGACAGTGAGTAATTGATCTGCAGTCAGAAGTATTATTGAGCACGTTCGTTGCTATAGCGTTTGTTTAGCGCGATTGTTGAAGTTGAGTGTATCGGTAAAGTTGTATTCGGAAAGAATAAACCAGTTTATTAAGTAAAGAACTTGTGTCGCTTAAGTTTCGTCGGAACGAAGTTACGGAAAATCAATTAACAAACGGAGACGTAACAGTCACACTATAATGTTTATATGTGGAGCATTATACTTTTATGCTTGGAAAGCCTGTAAATCGCATTGAATAAAGGCGTATTCAAAATGAACATATAATAACAATTTAATTGCTACGTGCACGCCAAAGGAACATGTTTTATATAATGTAGAAAGCTTCAATTGGAAATATGACCAGTGTTTAAAATTGGGCAAGGGGTGGTAAGTCATTAAAAAAAAACTGAATATGCATAAAGGGGCCCATGAAATATAGAATCCCCTAGCCCCCATTAATCCGGCCCTGGTGTAACTATTGTCATAGTTTTAAGAGATAAATGGCCCAGACTAGATAATGAGAACTCTGCAGTTAAGTAGCATCACAAATGAAACTTACGTCTGCCAATGTATATCCGATACAACTAATATATGGTGAAATTGCATCTTCAAGTTTAATAACATGCCTTTCAACCTTGACTAGTAACTTTAATAGTCAAAGTTAACTTGTAGATTATCTACCACATATAATATCAAACACAAATATCCTAATAAATCAATATTTGTTTTATATATGCATACGCTTACTAGTCTATGGATGTGTTACGTCAGCGAGGTCACGTGACTAGTATCACGCCACCTCTTTCTAGAAATATCCTGTTCCTTCAAGAATGCCCTAGCATTTACTAGATATGTGTTAGTATTGTATATATAAGACGTTCACAACGTGACGGGACAAGAAGGTAGTGAGTAATTGAACTGCAGTCAGAGAGTGTGTAATTGAATTGAGTATTGTTGAAGTCGAGCACGTGAGACGTTCGTTGAGAATTATAGCGCGACTGTTGAAATTAAGTGTATCGCAAAGTTATATTCAGAAAGAATAAACCAGTTTTATTTAAGAAAGGACTTGTGTCGCTAAAGTTTCGTCGGAAAGAATTTACGGAAAATTAACTAACGAACGGAGACGTAACAGATGAATACTTACACATGCATAACACACGTCGTGCCAATTACAGGCGTGACGTAACATCTGACGCAACGAACCGTGAGGTAAATAGTCGTCCAGAACCGAGCAGTTACTGGTTAATAGTTGCAAAGGGAGGCAACTGTCTTCTGAAAGAAGATTAGGAATAATATTACATTACAAAATCTCAGATCAAATGTATCCTTCTTCGTCTGTCAGAGCACAAAACAGTGTACAGCGAGTTACTATAAAAACTACTAAAAGCATCTGTATATATATAAAGACGAAATGTGTGTTTGTTTGCATCCCAACTCTTCCGAATTTATTGGGCTAATTTCAAACAAAATTCGTATGTATACAATACGAAATATGGGGAATATCTTAAGGTGATCAAAATTGAATTTAACGCTACTTCTATTTTGTAAAGCCTGTTGGTTAATTACTCCCAGCCTATTGAGTCAATCTCAAACAATCTTGGCAGGTTGACGCTATAGACAATGTTGAATATTCTAAAGAATTTCAAGGTCAAAGTATGAAAGTTGCTGTATTGTTAAAGGGTGGGGTCACCTCAAAATCTTTATTTGTTGGTAGATGTAAAGCAAACTGCAAATGTTGTTGATGAAGAAGCTTTGTTATAGTTTTAAAAATTTCAGATAAAGTTTGTGTTCAAGTTATTAATTTGAACTATATGATTGCTGTGAAACTTACATTGTTTTAATTAAGTTTAAACACTCCCCGTCAGTTGATGGGTATTTCAACTTGTATGTTATAAACCAAAAATGTGTCATTTATTTCCGCCTTCTATTCTTCACAGTATGATTAAGACATTTATTACAAACTTACAAGAACACATATTTTAAAAACACCTAGAACTGACTGAGGTAAGATGACTTTTACTCGACTAAAGACATCACTACTAATTCATTCATAAAACATAAAATAACAAACACAACTGACTACAAGAGTGCAAAAAACTAGTATTTAATTTTATACGTACTTCGAAAGTGAAGTTTTTGTTGTTTCGAAATTCTAACTGCAAAAATATACTCTCGCCGAAAAAAAAAAAGCCTAGAGAACTACAAGCTTCAAATTTTGTAAATAGAAATGCTTTCATACTAAAGACGTTACAACATCGCAAAAAGAGAAAGAGCTAAAAAACTGAGCAAAAGAAAAAGCACAATTCCTAGAAGGAGAACAATAACCAAAACAATCAGTAAAAACACTTTGCACATCTTTTCCACTGGCATGATTTTGGAGACAGATATATAACAATTACTTGCTAGCTTCAGCTTACCATTTCGCTGATTTGGTTCACCACTGCTATAATGATCAGAACTGGCCGCCATGTTGAACTTACTCCCGCGAGCTGGTTGTGCCTGAAAGGTTTTAGATGTTTCCTCGTGATCTTCCTCCTCTACATTGAAAATTGTTATGCACAGTTAATTGTAAAAATATTTACTTCTTGTGAAATTTAGTTGTGCGTTATCTTATATTTTATTTTCCACATATTTGTAGTAAACGCGAACATTTTTCTTTACAAATATTTATCACCCAACACTCGGACTCGCTTACATCCACTACCATGTAATACTTACCAATTCTCGTCATCGAATTTGAATTACCAATTCTGTTATAAGTGCCTAATTTTGCATATATATGTAAACTCCAGACTCCTGTGACCTTCTGATTTCATTAATTATAAAAGGTAACGCGTATATGTTTTGTTTTTAAGAGCTGATGACTTCACAGAAAAGTAAAATATTTGCAGACTTTTCTCGTTCTTTAAACTGTAACGTTAGGCTTGCACAGTAATTCTTTTCCTTCTAATTTTATACACGAAGTCGAATGATCTCATGAATGATCTCAAGCAATTCTATGATAAACTTTTAAAGTTGTTCTGATGTCAGTAGACCTGTTGAAGTCCTGTAGTACACTACACGTATTTAACTAATCCCCCCCTAATTACTGCTCACCTAATCCATTTATAACTTTAATTGCCAAAACACTCACGCACTTGTCTATTTTTTACTTGCGTGTGATTGCATCTAGTTATCTGTCCATCCACTCTACGCTAATTTATTCATTAAAAAAAGGTATTCATAGATCCCCGCCTATACATTTTCATGAACTACACATATCCCTCAAATTATTTTTACATCTCTGAAAGTTAAGCATTCAAATGTGCCTCAACTACACACCACAAAACAAACAAATAAATAAATAAAGGACTAGCATGTAATACAGTTCTGAACAATTACAACCGAATTCTTAAAACTAATACGCTTTAGGTTATGTTGAAAGAATGCACGACTGTCTCACCATATTTTGTTTATATTAGCCATCTTGAATAGACAATATCCTCATTTATTCTTCAGATTTGATAATTGCTGCAGTTTTAGTTATTAATTCCATATCATTTCGGTACAGTGTTATCTGCTGCCACGGTTTTGTTTACAGAAACGCAATCCGTCAGATCTGCTCAGCCATTGAAATCTAGATAAACACCTGTTTTGTTGCATCCAGATACCTAGTAGGAAGGTTTTGGACATGCTATCAGACAACTTATGCATACACTAGTTAGCCTGAAAAAAGATTGTGGGAAATGAAATACATCAGGTATTTACCGACATCCACAAGATGAACATTAGGACTTGCTAGTCCTAGACCTATAGACTTATATGGGCTTCAGAACAGTACCTGTATTTAAAATGAGTATTATGTGGCAACCCTTCGTGGTGAGGTAGCTGGCTGCCTCGAAGGTGGGTAGAAGAGAGTTCCTTTACTGATGTTACCAGTTCGCTTTATACTGCTCTATTGTTTCATCTTCTTTTGATTTTTTTTAGCTACACCATACGCATCTTTGTTTTCCAGCAATCCCATTCAATCTCTATGTCAGTGTGACCTTCTCTGGATTCTGTTTTCACCTTACTAGTACAGTAGAGGTTGATATCCTGCCAGTATATTTGTGTCGGACTTGTTTAGTTTTATTTCAGTATGGTCTGATACTTACACCCAGGCGATGGTATTACCTTGCATTTACTTTTCTTTCTTCTATCCATCTGGAAACCAACTGATCTGAATTTTACTCTGTCCAGCCTGCGAGTCACTTGCAAATATTGTATTGGTGGCACTGTCTATTTGTGGTTCACTGTTGTTTTCAGTTGATTATTTTTGAAACTAATAAATACTATTGTTTTGAACCTGAGAAACTGTTATAATGATATAAAAATATAGTATAATAAAAACAAAACATTTGATTTACGCATTCATTTAAAAGAGAACATCGTTTAGTCACAAAAAATAACAGGAACGTAAGTACAAAAAACATATTTAATTAAAGTTTCGGAATTACAGAGGTTCCATCTTCAGGAATCTATAGATGATAATCATAATATTAGCTTTAGAAAGTATTCAGTGAACAATTATACATACAAAGAACAATATAAATACAAGTCAAAGAAATCAGATTACGAATAAACGTTAGAACAGATTAAAATCTAGTGATGGATCGTTACTTTAAAGAGGAGGAAGAATATTTTAATACACAATGTCTCTTTAACCAAAAACTTAGATCGTGATTTAACAGTAGATGGATTTTTAAAAAATCTTCTTTGTATACTGTGTTCACAAATGGCAAAGCGAGAAGAACTGTTCATTTTGTTTTTGCCTGTTCTGATCGAAATTCCTGTGTTAATTTGCTCGTACTTTAAGCTGCACATTGTCTGACTTACAATCTCCACGTATATAATGCCGTGAACAATGAGAAATCCTTTCTTGGAAGTTTTAGTCAACCATGACTCTAATGGTTTCTCTATCGTAAAATGACATTTACTGGACTTTTTTACTTTGTGTGACAGCCTTTTAGTATTTTCTTTCAAAGGTAATCTTCCAATTTCCCCATTAAACAGAGCTTATCCTCTTACCTTACCATTCACAGAGAATTCTCATTCCTGCAAAATGTTCTACATCGTAACAGCTACCTTAAACACTTCCTTGAAAAAAGTCACTGTTCCTAACTAATGCTATTACCAACAAACCGTATAAAAACTTCCTCTCTGCATCTGCTTACCATTATCCCGGTGAACAGAACACCAATAACAAGAAACAACTAAAAAGACTGATTAACCTGTTCTACCTACAAGTTAATTTAAAGGTTATTTTTAAACGCAGATTTGAACTGAATAATCTTTTCAACTATAAGGATCACCTACCAAGTTCCCATTGTTCACTGCTCGTTTATTTCTATACATACAGAAATTGTAAAGCCACTTATATTTGTGAGGCAATGTACCAGTTTAGAACACGAGCACATAAGTAAAGCAATTAACAGTTCTCCTCATTTTGCCATCCGTGAACATATTATACAAACAGGAAATCCTGTCAACACGTTAAACTTCAAAATACTCTCTACCGTTAAATCCCAATCTAATTCCCTTCCTTCTCCTTTTATTTGTAATCTGATTTTTTTCTATTTATATTTCTATTGTTTTATATATATATATAATTATTCGCCAAATACTTCCGAACGTTAGTATTATGATTATCTCTCCTAGCTTATTGAAGAAGGAACCTCTGACATTTCGAAACGTACCTTATTCAGCTGATAAAATTTACAAGTCAGATTCATTTATGAACTTTATTTTAAAACAATAATTAACAAATTGGCAAACTACTCGATTGTTTATTCGCCTCATTGATATCTACTTACCCTCACTCTCTTTCTTTTCTAAAAAATGAGACAACCCAAGTGATGTATTTTCACCTTCCTGATCATCCTGTTGAATATTATCTAATGTCGTATGCAGATGAATTAGTGCTTTTCTCAAGTTATCCAATTCCATAGCAGCTTTCAATCTGTGTGAAATTTTTTCAGGATCCAAAAGGTCGCTCTCTGTGGCTCCTTCTTTGATCATCTCCATTGCATCAGTTAACATATTGTTTTCGATTTTCTTTAGCTTGTTTTCGACTTGTTGAAATTGGCCTTCTTGAAAAGTGAAACTCTTTCGCTTTTCAGCTCCATTAATTACAAATGTATCTTCTCCTGTCGTTTTTTTGCTATCTTCTGCGTCCTCAATCCTGCTTATATTTTTAATCGTTTGCTCATTTTCTGTGTTTGTCTTATCCCGTTCCTCCGTAGTATGCCAAAGAAGATCTTCAACATCTTTGGATATCATTGAGTCCCAGTCATTACTTCTCTTCTTCCTTAAAGTGTTCAGAACCTTGGCCATGTTTTTGATATATTCCTTTCTAAACCATTTCTCAAAATATTCTTTGGAGTTTGGGGGTTTTCGAGTCGATATTTCTGTACTTATTTCACCAGAGTCCTTTTTTAATCCATTTCTATTTGTAGTTTCTGAATCATCTGTTTCATTTTTCTCATTTATTGACTGAGATAACGCCTCTTGTGAGGATTCAGCACGTCTTTTTCTAATATTTCGTGTATTACTTTCATCTTTAAAAATCTCTTTAAGTTCATTTTTGATTGCTGATTTACGGTCGTCATTAAACTTGTAATCTCTTTTCTTCAAAATGAGACGTTTTGTTTTAGTAAAGAACGGTGAAGACTTATCAGTACCGAAAGTAATGATACCACTTTCATCGTCTTCATTGCCATCATCAAAATCTCCAAAACGATATTTTAGTGATTCTTTTTCATGATTACGTGGTTCGATCTCCGAAGAAAGATAGTTGAAAATATCTTTATTGTCTTTTCTGTTATTGCCTATTACTAACTTGTCACCACTAAAAGGGCTATGCAAGCGGTTCCCCTTGGTTGTTACTTGAAAAATATTATGTAAATCTTCTGGATCTACCATAGACATCTGCCTCCTTAGTTTCTTCTTTAAACTTGGAAATTGTGTATCTTCTTGGATTAATTGCTGTACTTTGTCTGATGTTGAAAACGGAAAAAGTAATCGAATTCAGGTTCTTCGCTGCTAAAATAATCTGGAAAAAAAAAGATGGGTGTCTTATACAATAGGTGAGATAATTAGAATGCTTATAATAACTATCAAAGATTGTCATAAAAGTTTCTAATTTCAACATATAGGTACACAACGGGTTATCTGCGCTATGTCCGTCGCAGGGATAGAATCCCTAATTATAACATTATAAACCTTCAATCTTATCGCTGAGTCACCAGATAACTCCAATAAAGCTAAAAATCGGGTTTAGATACCCGTGGTGGGCACAGCACAGATAGCCCATTGAGTAACTTTGTGCTTGACTACAAAAAAAACTACTATAAAATAAGAAAAAGCTGTTAAAAAAAGGAACCTGCATCATAGTTTCTTATACGAAAAACAGAAATTTGTTTGACTAATGTAAAAAAATCACCAAAAAGCTAAAAGCTGCTAATATAAATAATTAAAAACCTTCATATTCGATTTTTCTGACAATATCAGACTAAATACTATATCAGTGTTGGATCCTTCTAAACGTGCTAACTTTAGGTCAGTTCTGCAAAAGATAAACTACTGATTCAATTGCTTTCATGCTTGGCATGGCCTGGTGATTAGGACACGCAATTTTTATCAGAGTTTGCGAGTTAGAATCCCGTTACAGAGATGCTCGTCCTTTCAGCGTTCTCACTTTTCGTTAGTAAAGAGTAGCCCAAGAGTTGCCGTCTTCTAAATCAAGGGCGGCTGGTGCAACTAGCTCTCGAGTAGCTTTGCACAAAATGGAACAAAACAAACAAACTATTTTCATATAAGATATTAGAAACTCACATTTGTGTATGGAATTGGAAGGCACATTTAAGATGTGATAAATGAGGAGAATGATTTTATGAATAACTAATTAGCACATAGGAATAAAATCTTTACTCTTAACTCTGAAAAAAATCAGTGAAAGGGCTTATTAGTCATAGTACTGAGTTTACAGTCCGGGCGTGACCATTTGGTCACCGTTTCCGGACTGTGAATCTGAGGATTCTTAGTTAGTGTCCCCTTGCCCACATTTTGAGGTTGTGGGTGCACTCCTGTGTGGTGATCAAATCCCACCTTTCAGTCAGTAAGAGTAGCCCAACAGTTGACGATGAGTGTTGTTGACTTGATATCACCTTCTAGACTAGTTCAAAACTAGGAATGAGCAGATAACCTGAATAGATTTGCGCGAAAATTCTGAAACAAATAAACTGCGTTATCTATTAATATCGCACCTATTTGTTCATCATACAAGATAGTTTCATAAAGTAAAGATAATTCATAAATCAAACAAGTGACAGGTATCAGAGCCTTGTTACCTTCATCCTAGTAATGTTGCAAAAGCTGAGTACACACGTCCACATGCTTTTGTTTTTTATTGCCAATCAAATGGTCCCCCGGTGGGACAACAGTACGTCTACGGACTTACAACGCTAAAATCAGGAGTTCGATTCCCCTCGGTGGAAACACCAGATAGCCCAATGTGGCCTTTGCTGTAAAAACAACACACATATACCTATCAAATGCTTTAGGACTCAAGTTCAGGTATTCATGGATAAAGGCATGGAAACTGTCTGCATTTATTACAAATTTATTAACAAATTCAGCAGTACTCAATCGTTTGTTATCACGGATAGCCGTGTCCATTTTGGCAATGATTTTATCAGTGGTGTAACTGTTGGGGTATCTTGGGCGATCTTCTTCGCCTACTGATGTTCAACCATTATTAAACCTCTCCGCCCACTCGTACACTTTTTTGCGCTATATATACAATTCTATCCACATTGCGCCAATATTCTCCGGTGATAAAACACACACACACACACATAAAACAAAAAAATAATTACAGACCGCTGCTTTTCTTTGGTGCACACTGATAACTGGGTAACACTTTCATATTTACATACATCAGTAATGCTTGGCGAAATATCATTTACCGTTTTGTTTTACGTAGAAAGCATTGATGTCAATATTTCCTTCATATTCCGACACACCCTCATATAAATAAGTCGCACGAACCATGGGTTTATATAACATTACTCCAACAGTTAGAGTATCATTCTAATTTATACTTTCACTGATACGTTAACTTTGGCATACTTAACACCTTATATTCATGTAACTATTTTAAAACTGAATCTACTGTTAGTGTCCCTGCAGCAGTCCAAGCATACAGGAGTTTTTATGTTCAAACAGTGTGTAATATTCCTCTAAGAAAAACTCCAAAGTTCAAAATATCACAAGTTCTTTTTAACCTAAATTTCAGTTTTTTTTAAAGATATCTGTTTCCCAGACATATATAGAATACTCACCGTCTTCACTATACTTGTTCCATACGGAACTTTTGGGCATCTGTCGGCTGGAGTCGCTTACATCTCTCCATTTATTGTACGTGTCGCTGAATGATGGCAGAGAACTGTAGATCTGTTTTTTCCACAAAGAAGGCTTGATGGGTATCGACGAAACTCCGGGTGTATAAGCTGCACGTGTAGAATCAATGTCGATGTCGTAATCATTTCCACTTAGTAGAGACAGAGCTTCTTTATCTTCATCATTATAGTATTGGCGTTTTCTCAGCTGACCGTACGGATTCATCGATTCGTTCTGGTCTTGTATAGCTGCTCCTTTCTGAGCCACTTGACGGTCGATTTCTTTGAGAGTGTGGAGCAGCTTGTTCGAGATTCCAGCACCAAAAATACCGTCAGAAGAAGTTAAAACCTCGGAAGGAACAAAGGGCTGATCCTTCTTCAGGTTATGGAAAACTGAGTGCCCTTGTGGTGTGTCTGTATCGGGCACCAATTTATGTACTTTGTTAAATAGATAGGGAACCGCATGTAAGTCAAACTCTCCAGCTTCCAGCAGGTTGCTTCTTAGTCCGCGGTTGTTCCACTTTTTAAGTGGCCTTCGGTAAGCGTGGATCTCATCTAAAGAGAGCCCCTTAACTAAACATAAGCACATCAAAAGGAAAAGTCCTTTCATTATGATAATACGATGGAACATCTGTAAAATAAAAAAATATAAAATTAGAATATAAATGTAATCAGTTGATGGGCATATGCTTTTATATTATTAATTTCAGAACCAAACATTTTGATTGAAAATCTTGGCTAACAAGTGTCAGTGTTTATCCTGAACTACGATAATGATTCATTATAAGGACCGCCCAGGAATTTCACAAACATTCTAATAGAACATACAGGCAAAAGCCATCCTAAAAAGCAGACTTGTTCTTGAAAAAATCAATACCTTCTATCTCAATGGCTAGGCTGCTAAAATATTAATAATAGCAAAAAAAAAGTTCGTTTTCTGATTGTTAGACAAAATTCATCCATTTGTTCTTCATATTATTCTTGTTTCACAAGGCTACAGAAAATACGGCTATGAAATTTTATTCAAACTAGGGCAAAA
Source organism: Limulus polyphemus (assembly GCF_000517525.1). Classification (NCBI taxonomy): domain Eukaryota; kingdom Metazoa; phylum Arthropoda; class Merostomata; order Xiphosura; family Limulidae; genus Limulus; species Limulus polyphemus. The sequence continues at coordinate 163,974 of NW_013667120.1, forward strand.
CTGTGTAGGTCAAAGACTATCTTATGTTGATTCATGAAAGACAAGGAGTGATTTTATCAGTTTTTTCATCGCTTCTGGCCAAGTTTATCTTTGACTAGGTATACTGCACCAAAATGTATGCACAGCTACTAAACAAACTCCTGCGAAAATTGTAGGACTATTTTTAAGTTCATTTTTAAACTCGAGATTTCTACTCTCTAAAATTTTCGAAGTTTTTTCTTCGAAGCTATTCGAGCATCGCAGAAATGTAGAAGTCACTTAAGTTCTGTTATACTGGTTGGAAATTTATCAACTTTGGTTTGTTTGTTTGTTGTTGTTTTTTTTAATTTCGCACAAAACTACACGAGGGCTATCTGAACTTATTTATATAGGTGAAATTTCAAATGCACAAATATTTTTGCAGGTACAAATCCCCCTTATTGTATTACAGAGTGTCACTGTGTTAGTATAAAGACTAAACGTAAGGG
>NW_013667120.1:165356-191832 GCF_000517525.1 Limulus polyphemus
GGGCTACTCTTTTTACCAACGAATAGTGGGATTGGTCATCACATTATAACGCCCCCATGACTGAAAGTGCGAGCATGTTTGGTGGGACGGAAATTCGAACCAGCGACCCTCAGATTGCGAGTCGAGTGCCCTAACCACCTGGCCATGCCGGGCCTTATCAACTTTGGAATGGAATTTTATATTAAATTTCTTTTTCTTTTATATTTACACACTTGAACTTATTTATATAGGTGAACTTTCAACTGCACAAATATTTTTGCAGGTACACAATTTGTGATCAACTGCAAATTAGAAAAACTCCTGATTTGCTGAGTATTCTGCACCAAAGCCTAAACAGATATACTATATGAAACACTACGAATGTCCATGACCTATTTAAAAAGTTGATAAGTACTGTAGACATGGAGTCAAAATAGAGATTTGTAGCTTGAAAAAATAATGTAGATACTATTTCCAGCCTAATTTGTTTACTTTTTTTTGAGTTCCTAATTGTTAACTTGAAAATGTAATCCTTGCATTTTGATTCAACTTGTTTCTATTCTTTTTGACGATCCCTTTTCCCCCTTTTTTAATTAACAATTTTATTTATCTTGTCATTGACTGAACAACGAATAAAGACTAGGGCATTGCTGTTTTTTAAATGTCTATAACTAAAACCTTCAAATAAGCCCTGTATGTCAAAATGTTATTGATGAGTAACAATTACAGTTTATTTGATAAAGACGCGCGTATATGATCCTCATTCACGACAATTTCTCAATCCTTGTGATTAATATTATGTGGAAAAAGAAATAATAATAATTAAGAAAGAAATAGATTATTTGCTTTACAGAGGACATACTAAAGATTCCAGACTATTTATTCCCTTAATATTAAATGATCACTAAGTTTTAACGAATTAGACAAAGATGTTACAAGAAACAAATGTTTCAAAAATATATTGTTTGGTGACTGTAGTGAAATAAAAATATTAGGTTAGGGGGAAATTTTCCTTCAAACACATGACAAATAAAATGTGTAATCATGTAAATAGATGATTTGATGTTGGCAACTATTCAATATGCGTTTTAGCTTCAGGTTTTTACATATAGGTACATCGAATGTTTATATTCAAGGGTCATCAATGAATCTCAAGTTCCCAGTTTATTTCACTCACTGCTATACTTTAATTCACAAACTTTAAAAGTTAGCAAACTTTCCACAAACCCCCTTATTGTATTACAGAGTGTCACTGTGTTAGTATAAAGACTAAACGTAACTCTTTCCTCGATGCCTCTACTTCTTTTTTGGATATTTTATTAACATAAGTACACAGACAGTGGGATGAACACATAACGGAACACAGCAACCACGCTGACGTTCAAATCTACTAAATCTGTAACTCTTCTCTGCTTAAACAAGCAACCCGAGATAACGATACTCTCTCTCTTCTCATTCTATCCTATTTATCACACGCAAAAAAGAGCTAACACTATTTTTACAATTTAGTATGCTAACTTATATTTCAAGTTGTAAGGCAAAGTAATGATGTAAAAGGATTTTGAAAACACCACGAGGGAATTAATGTGTTAATGCGTTCATATCGTGCAAAATGAAAGAAGGAGTGACATCAAAACATGCCAGGAATTGTTCTTCCGTGTCTTGTAATCAGTTTAATATTTTATACTCCGATGAATCTTTAAAAACAAATCCACGTATGTATAAATGGTTAATGAGCAATTTCCGTTCCATCTGAATAATAACAAGAGAAGCACATTAGAGGTCCAGCTGGTAGTAAAAAAAAGAGCATAGAAGACCTGAATTCACCTTGAAATTATCAAAATAACTATGGATATTCTTTAGAATTTAAAATGGAATGTCAAGAAACGTAAAGTCGAAGAGTATCACAACGTTAAGATAAAAACTAAATTTAAATCCAAGTTTTAAGAAACATTATTAGAAATGAATAACCAACAAGACCTCTCTTAAAAGTGAATTTGCTGTAATACTTTATTTTTAAAATCTATTGTTGGAGTAATTTATTCATAGATTTAAATAGAAATGTTTGTATTCTGCGAAATATTTCTAATTGTTTGTCTTAACACAAAGCTACAGAGAAGTCTATTTGCATTTTCTCTTCTTTTTGTCAAATGTTCACTTATGCCTATTTAATTACTTTAGAATTTCAGTTGACAAGCCGAAATATCTTCTCTATTACTATCGCACTAGAATTCTGTGTGTGATTCACTTACAGTTGTGGCGCAAGTTGCCGTAGTCGTTTGGTCTTCAAAATAACCTCTGTTCCTTCTGTCAAAGTGCACTCTGGCTGATTCAATTACTTTAGAACCACGCTTTGACGGAATAAATTATTATTCTTATCTCCTTTTCTACTGTTAGTCTTACTCTAACATAGTAAAAAGTTAAGCCTATGTCAATCGTTAGGCCTATCACTTCTACGGTAGTTAACTTCACGTCGAACTTTTCCTTGGCCGTAACTTTAATCCCTTCTGCTATCGTCTATCTGCTGTTTCTGCTCGTCTCACACTATTTGTATGTTTATCACTTAATCGTCTGTCCGCCTTCTAGAAATCTCTATATTCTCGACGTTAATGTATTGCACGTGAAGTTCGATAATCTCAACATCAATGACTTATGAACACAACTTTATACAATCGTCTGATTTTAATTCTTGTTATAACAAACACTAAACAATAACAAAATATTCATTCACAAAATTATATTATTCAATAATATCTAAACTAAACAGTCTTTTATATCATGACAAGCTATTTATCTGACGTTTCAATATTCTGAAATTTAAAGTGACAAAATTATATTTAAAACTGTTTAATATTTCCAGATAAAATGCACAAAAAGCGAACGAGTGATTACATAGACACTGAACCTTCGACTGCCAATCAGGCGGACATACTAGAATGACAGCGCCCTCTAGTAGCAAATGATTGCAGCCAAAATTTGTCCTTTAAAGAGCCATATGCAATCTTAAAACTTTATGTGTATAAGTCTTATAAAAACAATAATAGGCAATTAGTGAGGAAGTTAGTAAAACAAATTACTTAATATTTTAAACTATTGACAGTTTTGGGTAATAAAAACAGGAAAATTATGGTTGAAGTTGGTCTTTTCATCATGTATTTGGTTGACATATAAACTTAGTTTTATAATAATACTACCAAATGTGTCTATGCTTCGTGTAGCATTTATTCGTTGGCTTTATGGGGATGGTGGGACGGCGTGTTTTCCTGTCATTCGCTACTTACGGGCAAAGATTCCCGCATTACGCACGGCATTAAACGTCACTTTCGCATAGCGCTAGTTTCACATAGTAAACATTGAACTGGCTGCCAACTCGAACCGTTCGTTCACTGTGTATCCATTTAAACCATCCTTTAATAGTGATGGTGGGGTATTTACTTGATTTCTTTTACTAAATTTCATCAAAATTGATATAACCAGTTCCTCACAACAGCTTGTGACGTTCAGAGATTAGACAGACTGACAATTTATAGATATATATTAGAAAAATGTTCAGGAGAAGCCCACAACACTATTAAAGAATATTTGAAACATATTTACTATTCCAGACTGTTGAGTTCTGAAAACATTTGTGTGACCTCAACTTTTTCAATTAAAGTTGATATTAAGAAAGAAGAGGCCAAAGGCAGTCTGTGATTAGCTTCACGTTGAACATGCTGCACACTTTCAGTTTTAGGAGTGTTATAAAAGTGACAGTTAATCGTACTATTCCGTTAAGAGTAGCTGTGTAGGTGACGGGTAACTGCTAACTGGTGATCTCCCTTAAAATTAGGGAGAAGTATGGCAGCAGAACCTGGCTGCTTAGCCAACGTATCGCTTAAGGTACCGTTTAGAATGAAAATATTAAATACTAAAATTAAAGTTTAATTTAAAATTTATTGTGATTTATGAAAATCATATTGGCATGCTCTTGTTTATTTACTTAGATTCAACTATATACCAATATATTTTATTCCATAGCAATCTAACAGATAAAAAAGACATTGATTTAACAAACACACAGATAGATAAAAAATGACAGAAAGATAGTACATGCATACAAAAAGATATATAACAAGACTGATGAAATAGTTAGACAAATACAATATTTTCTTTGGGGCTAATTTAGGGCCGAGAATGACCTTAGTAGTTAGTTTACCGGATTTCAAGTCCGATGATACATGGTCCGTGACTTTTTGCCACAAAATGGCGATACGCAATGGAGGGATGGGGAGTATGCTCTGAGAGTGAAATTCAAATCTCACTATTCGGTCAGACGACATTAGCCCAAGAGTTAACGGTGGATGCTGTCGTCTAGTCGTCTTCCCTCTCGTCTACCGGTTCTGTATTAGAGACGACTACGCACATGTGATCCTTTTATAGTTTTGTACAATATCCAAAAGAAACAAACCAAATTATAATTAACGTTGCTTATGAAACAGTCTTCACTTCAAGATCAAAGTGACCAGACAACCTAGAGTGTACGGGCCCTCGACTTGTTTTGTTTTGTTCGAAATAATTAAATGGTTTATTACCATTATATAAGTTCAGTTATATTTAGTATTATATAATTCCATTATTTCCACTTTATTCCTAGAACGTTTCTGTTTTGTTTTCTTTTATTTCACATTTTCCCTAGGCATTTCACATTTGTGAGTTCACAGACCAATAAAAATTTACTTTGTTCCTTACTAGAATTATGCGAATCTCTGTTTGTCACACTAGTCACCTTGGTGACTATAAAATCAAGTTAAATCTCCTGTTATTGTTGTTAAAATTTAATCTCTTGTACTTTATCCCAATAAAGGAATACCCAAACACAAAACGACCTTGAACAAAGGGGAATTTTACTACAAATTAAGATAAAATGAGACAAAGTTTGGTTGTTGCTAAGCCTAAATCTATGTAATGGGCCATCTGTGCTCTACTCAGCTCGGCACATTAGTCAAATGAATGTTCTTTATCACTCACTAGCGGTATGTCTGCGGACTTACAACACTAGAATCCGAGTTTCGATACCCGTGGTGGGCAGAGCACAGATAGCCCATTGTGTAGCTTTGTGCTTAATTACAAACAAACAAACTAAACTTGAATTTGTCAAAATGCTTTATTTCATGCCCCTCAGTGGCTCAGCGATAAGTCTGCAAGCTTACGATGCTAAAAATCGGGTTTTAAGATAGTGTTTCACACAAAAAATTGCCGAAAGTGAAGCTAGCAATATAGCTACGATTTCTAAATGTAATACTTAAACATTATTATTTTTAGCCCAAAAGTTTTATATTTTTTTCTTGCTAACTGTTTTGAACTCAAGTAAAATATCGCTCTTCCAGACAGAATGTGACGAATGTATATAAAATGGCTTAGTATGCTATTAATACTGGCAGATGCCCAATGAAACAATTCAACAGTACCTTTCCTAAAAAATAATAATAAACAAGTGTATGATGTGCAGTCAGAGCTTATATGTCGTGAAATTCCATCAGAAAAAGAAAAATTTTTGTTCTTAATATTTTTTTTCACAGATACGAAGACTGATGGATCGATGTTTATATCGATATGAAATTTTAGGAATTGAAGAAAATTATTTATTTTCCTGTAATGTACTCTTGAAAATATGAGCGTGACAGACAGAAATTTTACCTCTGTCTGTGTGTGTGTATATATATGTATGTGTCCCAGTGGCACAGCTGTATGTCAGCGGACTTACAACGCTAGAGACCGGGTTGCGATACCCGTGGTGGGCAGAGCATAGATAGCCCATTGTGTTTAATTCTAAACAAACAAACAAATAAAATATGTAATAAAGTTTATTCCAAGTTGGATCGTGTTTGGCCTGGTCATCAGCGTGCCGGATTGTGAATCCAAGAGTCAATGGTTCGCACTCCCCACTTTTTAGGCCGTGGGTGCATTGCAATAATGACGTTGAAATCCCATTATTCGACTAAAGTAACCCATGCGTTGGCGGTGGGTGCTACTGGCTAGCTTTCTCTCTTCCAATCTATCAATTCAAAATAAGGGACGGCCAGCCTTTCTGTACTTTTATGCGAATATACGAAGCAAATAAAGAGAAAACAAACCGTTCTGAGTGCCTTAAAATAATATATTTACCTACATTTTCAGAATTAAGCAACTAAGAAAACTTCAATCCGTAAATATACTTGAAGGAAAGTAGTGAACATTTAATAATAGACGCTTGGACCGAGCGTCCAATTTATTAGCTAGCAAGTTGAACATTAAGTTCGAAGGTTCAACTTTTGCATCTTGTTTCCGCAATATCTCGCTTCACATTTTGGTGCCTTGGTAGTTTGTAAGAATGACGACCAAATTTCAGTTCTTGGTTAGACAAAAGTTGACGGTGGTGCTGTTGACTAACTGCTTTCTCTCTTATTATCAGTTTAAAAACAAGGACAGCTAGCCCTCGTGTAGTTTTGTGCGAATATTCGAAACACACTACAATAAACATTGAACAAAGTTGAAATGAACAGCAAGTGCCTAGTTCTTGAGGAGAAAGTCTTGGAAAACTAGTTTACAGATGGAAAGGACGACGTTTCCTGAGACTTCCGCCTTTCTTGTACCGGTTCTTGCACGGTTTGATACCGTATCCAGAAAGACCGAAGTGGACGTGACGTGATTGGCTAGTATTTCTTGTAACGTAGTGGTGGAACGAGTGACGAATTGATCAGTAATGGCCACAAACTACTGATTTCGATGACTAAGTGGATTCATCATGTTGATTTAGAAATATTGTTTAGTTTTGCTTGTTTTCCAGACTATATTTGAGACAGTGCGTCTGTAATTGTCCTAGTCTACTTTACGTCCAGTCATCGTGGAGAATTCTGTGTTTTCACCAGTCTTGTACGGTCTTTATATTCTTTTCTTCTTGCCCTAAAGTTTCTTCCCTTTTAGTTTTTGGCCTGGCCTGGTAGTTAGGGCGCTTGACTCGCAATCTGAGGGTCGCGGGTTCGAATCCCCATCCCACCAAACATGCTAGCCCTTTCAGCCGTGGGAGCGTTATAACGTGACGATCAATCCCACTATTATTTTGTTGGTAAAAGAGGAGCCCAAGAGTTGGCGGTGGGTGATGATGACTAGCTGCCTTCCCTCTTGTCTTTCACTACTAAATTAGGGACGACTAGCGCAGATAACCCTCATGTAGCTTTGCGAAAAATTCAAAACAACCAAACAGTTTTTCCGTTTTTTCCATTGTAGGTTTGTTTACCAGAGTATGGTATTTCATAAATTGCGTTTTCGTGTATGTCGTCAGGTGTTCTTTGTTTAGTTTCGAAAAGGAATGATCTGGGTTTTTGTAAAATTTCCAGTGGACATCAGTGTTGAAATTTTTGTCTACTCGTTTGATCTTCTATTTTTGAAGTTTTGTACATACGGGAGGCAAATAATGTTAGATTTGTTTGTTGTGTCACTTTTTATTTTCTTCCAGCTACTGGTGATTAAACTAGAGGGGTAACCCGTTCTGTTTAAAACAATGTATGTTGTGTAGGCGTTCGGTTTTGATGAGTTTCAGCTCAGTTATTCAAGCACATAATAATAATACGTTTAACAGAAAGTGAATTTTAAAACTGGTAGTATAGTTATCTGTGATTTCCTGTGTGCGGTTGTGGTGATTTTGACATTTTACATCAAGGAACCACAGGCTGTTCTTATTCTTTGTTTCCATGGTGGCAATATGAGTTTATAGGTATTGGAGGTATGTCAGGTTTGTTGATCTTAGGCAGTTCGTAAACGTGTGAAGGGCAGTTGTTGCTAGTTCGTGGATTTTTGTTAATGTTTTCATTGATTAAAATTCGGTTGTTGAGTTTGTTTAATGTTCTATTGACGAGTCTCTCTGTCTGTCCTGTGTGGGGTCATCGTTGAGATACTTGTACTAGTAGGCGACTAGGAACTGTTTGATCTTGGTGTCGTAAACATCTGTATCTAAGATTACTGTGCTGGTTGCCTTATCTGCAAATAGAATTTTAATAGTGTTGTCTCGTTTCAGATGATTCAAAACACTGGGTTTTTGTTTTGTAATGTTGAATTTTCATTTCTTGGCGTTTCTCAGGATGGCATAAGCTTGATGTCTAAATATGGTTTTGTAGACATGAAAACTTACTAGCCTTGTTACTATAGACAACATAATCCACTTTCCGATGGAAAGAGAGAACCACAACAGCTTGTCGTTCCTTTGATAGTTTCATCAGTTGATAGAACGATCAAATCACCACAACCATACACAGGAAACCAACACATTCTGATAGATACTTACACATCCAGTCTTATTATCCACCTTCTGCTCAACGCAGTATTAAGTGCTTAGATAGCAGAGCTTTTTACACCTACGACGAAAACTCCTTGAAATGGTTACCCCTCTAGTTTCATCACCAATACTAGAAGAAGAAAAATACAAAACTGATACAACAGACAAGAAAAACAAGTCCAACACTATTTACCTCTAGTACGTGCAAAATGTATGTGAGAAGATCAAATGGGTAGACAAAAAATTAGACAATGATGTCTACTGGAAATCTTACACTACACTCAGATCTATCCTTTTCAAAACTAAACAAAAAACAGCTGACAACAAACCCAAAAACGACATTTAAGAAATAACATGTTCCTGTATACAAACCTACATCGAAACAAAAAACGAAAAAAATAGTTTGTGGCAAGAACAAAAAACATAAAGGCTGCACAAGACTGATGAACGCACAAAATTCTACCCTGAAAGAACATGCTATGATGACTGAACATTAAGTACACTGGGACAGTTGTAGACACATTGACTCAGATAAATTCACTAAACAGATATCCACGCATGTAAATCAGCAGTTTGTTACTATCATTAGTCAAGTCGTTCTTCGTTCTTCCAACCACATAGAAGAACCATCAGCCAAACCCGCCACGTTCTCTTCAATCTTACCCGATGCCATATAAACCCCCTTTTTATTGTTGGTTGGAGTCTGCTTAGAATTTAATTACATTACTTAGAACAAAGAAAATATATCATCCACCAAGAAAAAAAAAGGCCAACACGTCCATCCAGAAGCAACAAGGTCGAGCGGCTTTCTATACTTTTCTGGTTTCCTAGACAGTCAAAGGAAGGTCAAACTAGTTCTCTTTTTTTCTTCGCGATCTTTTCTAGGAATATAACTCGTAAACACGAGCGGGGTAAAGAGAAGTTGCCTATTTCTAAGCGCTTCTGTTTCTTTGAACCTAAACAACTACCAAGAAACAGCTACCTAAGCTACCTTTATAGATTAATCCTTCAATACTTTCTCCTTAAATGCCAATTTGAACCAGGCAGTTGCTTCCCATTTTAATTTTGTTTATCACGAAGACTCTACCTAAATCATATGTAAAATAATATCATATATAATTAATCATATATTATTGGACTCCTCAAAAGCTAGGATCTTCGTGTGTGTGTAAAATCAGATTACACATATGTAGCTGAGTTAATGTTAGGCTTACTTTCTATTTGTTCTTGTGGGTATTTCATGTTATTTGCGACTTTTCAATGTATTTTCACTCGCATCAAGGATTCGGCTGGTATGAAAATAACTTCAAGTCATGTTAGCAACATATCACCTCTAAATGTGCAGCCAAGAACATATAGGTTTGGTTTTGAATTTCGCCCAAAGCTACTCGACGATTCTCTGCGCTAGCCGTCCATAATTTAGCAGTGATGGACTAGAGGGAATGCAGCTAGTCAACACCTCCCACCGCCAACTCTTGGGTTACTATTTTACCAACGTGTAGTGGGATTCATCATAACATTATAATGCCTTCACTGTGACAAATGACGGTATTAAGAACTGCGGATTTTTGATAGTAGGCACCATAGTTCAAATATCTCTTTTTTTTCTGTTTTATCAGCACCTTTGTTCTCTTTAATCTGAAATTTCTTCTGTTTATGTTGTACCAGCTGTATCGAATGAATCGTGCTATTGTTTGTAAAAGCACTTTTTCAGCTTGCGAAATATTGCATGAATGTTATTTGTTTCTTAAAATGTCTTTATTATCAAACGTTACTGAATTTTCTGCAAGTATCTTCTTGATTTCTACACTTAGTTATAGCTCCCCAGTGGCCCAGCGGTATGTCTATGGATTTACAACGCTAGAATCCGGGTTTCGATACCCGTGGTGGGCAGAGAACAGATAGCCCTTCGTGTGGCTTTGTGCTTAACTATCAAAAAAACAAATACTTAGTTATTGTATATATATATACTTAAAAAACGTTTAAATGAATTGATATTAGGTACAAAGAAAACAAATATAATTAATAATGGTATGGCATGCAAGCATTCAATGCATTTTCTATTTTCTGATTTTTAATGTATTATTTTTCATTTCTTTACATACTATGATTTTTTTGCATAGCACGTGGTCAAGAAAGTCTTTGATTTCGTTCTAGCTGTATTTATTCCTTTGTCATTCTATGGAGATAACGCCTGTTTTGTCCATGGATGGAATGGCTATGATTCTGCACATTGTGCATTAAGGTCAACAGCAGTGTTCTCCAATGGTAGGCCAGAAGATAACTTGAGGTTACAGCCTCCCCTAGTCGCTATGGGCGAATCCAACATTTCATTAAGTATGAAATGTTACTTTTAAGTGTTCTTTTTTCTCGAATATACAATGAATTGGTTAGCGGGAATACATCTCAAGAGAAGTAAACTAGACTAATCAACTCAGGATTTATTATTTCGTAATATATCCTGACGATCCTCTCATTGTATAGCGGACCCACCTAATACTCTTTATGGAAATCAGTTTTACCTAAAATGCCACAGTGGGCCTAAAAGTTAGCCCTTTTATTGAAAACTAAAACTTGGTGATACATTGAACTTAAGAAAAAGAAATAATAAATTGTTAAAAACACCTTTATATAAAAGTATCAAAATCAAATACAAATTGCTAAAGTTCAATTTCTTTCAGAGTAGTTTTTAAAACGAATAATTTATTTCATAACATTCCTGATTCCAATAGACTTAGGTTGCATTACATAATTAAAGTCCTAAGTCCTACTATAGCTATACTAACGTTTATAATGGAGTAAAGTGACCTCTTGCTCACTGAACACTGAGGTTAATTCTCCACTAGAGATCAAAACAGGATACAATGACGAACTGTAACAATTAGTACTCTCATACTTTCTCTCAAATTATCCAATAATTTCTTATCTTCTAAATACTAATATTAAACACAACCTTAATATCATTGACAAGCCTGCTTAAGCCTAAACTCATTTCTTAAGTTTTTCATTAAATAATTATTTATGTATTTAGAGACAGCAAGAAAATCCTAGCACTAGCACTTTAATTTAGTTTATGTCATCCCTACACTTTATGAATATAGCCGCGCCTATTCTCGCAAAGTTGCCAGTATAGCCACAAATAGTTTTAGGGTGAAAAAAAACAACATGTTTTAAAACTTGTCACGAGAAGCAATTTGGGAAATTACATTATAGCCTACTTCAGAAAAACAATACGATTTATATTATGATATAAAATAATTATCGAGGAAAGAATGATGCACTATAATTTACTTGATTACTGATAAGAATATAACAAATAAATGCAATTGAGAAAAAATATTAATGCCACAAATGATATTATCCATAAATATATAATATTACATATATACTAGGATAACGTCAACTGGGAAAAGATTAAACTAGTACAACAAATAATAAGCATTTGAGGTAGACATAATAAGCGTTTTTGTCTTCATCAAATAAAATTATAGAACTACATCTATAATAATAAAAGAGGCTGTCTGTGTGTGTGTGTGACCGTCATAGCTCCAAGAGGAAAGAACCTAGAGACCTGAAACTTTGCACGGATACAAAGAGAATTCTGAGGGTGTGCACCTGGGTATTATTTTTTAGATTTGACTCCTATAGCCCTTAAGCCCCATAATTTTGCTTCCTGAAGGTCTATAGAAAAGTATCATATCTTTTTTTCTAATTCTCACTTACTGAATGAACAGCATGTGGAGGGTTTTCTGCCAAATAATTTTTTTTTTCAACACAAACATGGGAGGAAAAATACAAATCTGAGAATTAAAAAAAAGTTGAATTGAACTAAGTTTGGCAAACGGCAACAAACATAGGGGAGGAAAATGTGAATCAGAGAGTATTGGAGAATTCGGAGAATGAAAATAATTCAAATAAAAACACGGTAAGAAACAAAACGAATCTGAAAAGCTAAATGAAAACTATTGGCTTTTAAAAAGAGTGGAAATGAATTAAGTTTGGGAAATGGCAACAGAGAAATCAATTAAAGAATTGGTGCATTGGGGTATCTATGGAAATAATTAGGATAATGGAGACGTTTGACTGGTACATTGAAGCCTCTGTGAATCATGAGGGGACCTTAAAATCCCGCAGCAGATTGTGGGTAATTTATTCTAGTCCATAATAATCATTCTACATTTCAAGCATTTGGCATCCACAATTCAAAATTAATCTAAACCTAATGACACAAGGAAGCTACTGAGTAAATCTAACAAATGTCACAAAAGTATTAATACCCACAGTCTCCATTCCTTTTTGTAACTTGTACTTACGAAAATTCATTTTATATTGAGACTATGTTACATACTTTTTGTTGTAAAGGCAACTGACTTTTCTTGTATTTTGAATTCTCTGTCATCAATGTCAACGCTTTCCCTCCTTCAAAGTTACGTATTTACGTGCAAAATTTGTAGGAGTCTTAGGTACGTGACGAGAGTGTTTTATTTTGTTTTATCACATTGTGTTCACAAATTCAGTTATAAATAGGAGTACTTAGTAGAGAGCAGTTGGGTTAATTAATCTGAATATTATTAGGTTTTAACCTATTTGCTAAACCCCACTTACGCTGATATGTGTATAAGGTACAATAAACTTGGTCTGCTTCTAGCTTTCTTTACCGAATCGTTCAAAATCCTTCAGAATTATCTCCCACCAAAGAAAACTACTGCGTGAAAAATATTTTAAATGTACTTACACTCATTTCAGGGCATGTTATTACTATCACTACCCACATACTATATGTTTCATATATATATATAATTTTACACAAACCTCCACAACATCCAAGTACAAGATCTGTTACTTTAAAATATCTAAAGTTAACTTTCTCAGGGGTGGTTTTATTTGTGTATATGATATTCCAAGGTTCAAGATAGACCAAGCACATAATTACCTGTTCTTTGAAATAACGAAAAGTTCGCAGATCTACCGTTTTGGAATACAAACTTATTAAATTGTCGTAGGAAGAGTGAAAGTGGTAATATATGGTGTAAAACTGTAAAAAACACTTTATTTTCAACACAGGAAGTAAACTAGACAAAGGCTGATCTATAGTGGCGAGAATTGTTGAGCTGTTGGACTTTAGATATGACATATTCGTTACAATGAAAGAAAGAAATAAGCTATATATAAACGGAAACCTAATAAAACAAACTTATCCTTGAAATAAACTGGACACTTAACTTTAAAAAATGCACATGCAATTAACAGGCTCAACAATTGGATTAAACATGCATAAGCAAATTCTGAAAATGAAAAAATTGAGTTCACAATCCACATTTTCTCTGTAGCTGACGAATCACAAAATTGGATCACTAGTATCCAGAGGCACTCTGCTACTTGAGATAGTTGTAAAGTAATCTATTAAATGCAAATTGATATAGGATACAAATTTCCCATGATACATTAGCTTCCCCGACTGAATTTTGTAGATAGCTTCCTGGACCAAATCCTACCACAGAAAGCAACACTTAGGGTTGAATTAACACACAATCTCAACCAGATTAAACATGTTCCAAATTAGATATATGTCTTATGTCCTATAAGAGAGTAAAATATGTTGTATCTGCATAATATAATTGCCTTCTCCTTTATCTTTACCTCAGTACTTTGATTTTGCACCAACTAAAATTAAACCAGCAAAATCACAACCTTATTCAGACTGAACGGACACTTAAAGCACAGGACGCACAATAAATTAATGAAATGAATGGACTAAATGTACATGCCAAACAGCCACGATTATCACTCAAACAGCTACCTAGACAGTTAACACAGAACAAAGTACTAAATATACATTGAAAATTAATCCTTTTTTTGAACACAAAGAAGATTATAATTTTAATCTCAATCCAAGAATTATATCAGCAAGATCCTTCAGCACAACACAATATTAAATACATTTTAATACATAAAATAAAGTTCTGAGTAACTGTTTTTCATTAGCGCAATAATAATAACCACAGAACTAAGAGAATGATTGAGAAATGGAGAGAACAATATATACAATATCGGAAAATATATAAAAGAGGAGGACTACTCATACCTGTTTACTGTGTGACATATGAATAGGAAAAATTAAATAGAAGTAAAATATAATGGTGTCATCATAAACAAAATGAAATAATATCAGGAGAAACAAACATTAAATTTGAAACCAAGGGTGACTGAATAAAGCAAGCTCTAGTAAAATTAGTTAAAATTTAAGAAGTATGTGTGTGTCTATGTGTACATACACATAAACTTGTTTACAGCAATTACACATAACATTAAAGGTAAGCATAACACGTTAACACATCATGAAACAAAGCACAAGCCCTTTTTTATTCACAATCCTAAAATAAAAAAGAGCGCTTACACATAACCTGAAACAAAAATTACAAATAATCCAAAAAGAAAACAAGAAGTCAACACGAGCATGTTTACACAACCTAAACTTCGTCAGTCAAAACATGGAAGAAAGTACAATAAAGCATTGGATGAAATATCTATTTATATATTATATATGTCCAGAAGTTGAGTACGTTATATCAAAATGATTTTGGAGCCTCACCACGTCATTACAATTCACTTTGCCACATCCTGTCATGCTCTATCTGACGACCATGCATCTTTACAATAGCCTTCACAGAATATTTTTGATTTAAAAAGGCTCTATCGTAATGCTGTCATGTTCAAAGTACTGTACTCCTCCTTAATTGCTTTCTATAAGCAATCTAGTGTATGAGGACGATGGTTTCCCAGTGCACGTTTTAATAATTTGATTGTAGAAGAATCCATAGCCTTTGCATCCATCAAATTGATTGGTATGTCTTCATATAGAATAGCATGAATACCCATTTTATTCCCAAGCTGCTTGAGATATGCAACAGTTAACAGGAGATATGACTGGATACATTATCTTGGTGAACCCATACAATGCTGGCCTCGTTTTTACATGGGGATTCTTCTTGATTATGTTGCGTACTATTGTCTGGCACATTTGGATGGCTTTTGCTACTAGTCTCTGTTCTGCAGATTCTCACCTATTACAAGATGCTGGGCTTTGCTTACCAGGACTGGATGGCCCTAGTGTCCCAAATTGATCGTTATTCCTATGTTTTCTAAGTACATTAAGTACAAGGTATATTTTGTGGTATCACACTACCTACCAAACGTAAAACAATGTCAAAATGTAGTTCTGATACATTCCATTCCACTGCAACTTTGTATTAGCTGTGGTTGTCACGTGGCTTGCTGATTTGCATATTCAGCATCGTTTTGGTATAACGTACTCAACCCTTTGAATCATATGATTATATGTTATATATAAATAGAACAGTTTTATTCATATTTTTCATTTTAAATCAATTTTATTCTTCTGATTTTTTTACTTCCCATTTGCTTATTATTTTGTTTGAAGACATTATATGTTTCTTTAATTAACTTTTTTTTTACATTGTTAGCTTGTAACTGCTGAAGTGTGCTTTTACAAAATAATATCATACCATACAGGCATAACAATCCTATTAATGTGACAAAGCTTTACACAACTTTCTCTGAGTATATTAATAGTATTTTATTTCATTTTATTCTGTTGAATATTTCAGGGGGCTTTAACTAACTTTTGTAGCCTAGACTAATGTCTTTTTCAAAATGTTTATAGCAAAAAGCATACTATTTTGTTTAGGAACAGATTTGAGCAAAGTAGGATTTACATTTGTCCACACAAAATATCTGGGAGATATTCCACTATGAATTTCCACCTGATAGCTCAGAAAATAATGATCATCACTTTCTGCCAGATATTGATCTCATGATTACCAAGATCTATTTCTAACTCACAGTGTACTGACTTGGAGATTGAAGCTGCTACTACTGTTGTTGAGTTTCTGAGAGCATTAATAACTTGGGTACTGGCTTTGCTTCTTCTAGTTATTCACTGAAACCAAGAAAAGGCTCATAATTATTCTCTTTTTCTCCTTTAGTGGATCAGAATAGTGTTTGATGGTGCCCCCATCATCGTTTACAGTTTTGGCTCATTCACTCTCTACATTCTGGTAAAGCCAGTGTCGTATATGTTTATCAGTAACGTACAATTTCAGCTTATATGCATGTTCTAAGCACTTCTGCTTGTCATGCAACTACTGAATTTCAAGCTTTGGCGGACTGCGTCATTGCTGCACAATATGAAGTCCACTCCAGTCAGATCTCGGTGGTCTACTTGTTGCTATTTTATACCAGAACTACAATCAGTCTCCTTGCATCAACTTACGTTCTTTCACTTCTTTATCATAAATTCTTCTTCTTTCTTTTGACAACTTTCTTATCTGTTGACATGTGAATTTGATCACATTAACTAATGTGGTCCATAACAATTCCACATACTCCTACAAACATTTCAGAAATTCTGCAGCAGGTGTGATGCATACATAAGATTTCCTGGGAGCATAACTTCTCTTCAAACATTAACAAGATTGGTAGACTGTTGCTCTGTTGGCAAGTGATAATCATAGTAGCCAGCTTGGTCTGAGCTCACAAATTTGAAATTACATAATTCACAGTTTGGATGATCCACTCATAAAGTATGTTAGTGACTGTTTGAGCCAACATATCAGTCACTTAAGTCACTACATTAAGTCACTTACTGAAGTGATCAGTTATCAACAGAATGTAACGACTATCACAGTCAGTTTGTGATAATAGCTTGGCAATATTCAGAGCTATTCTACGTAATGGAGAAGCTACAACTTACCGAAATAGTTTCTCTGGTCTGAGCGATTCTTTTTATTAATTACAAATTACTTTATTGTGGGAATACAATTACAAAATCTATATTCTATATACAAGTCACACCCTGATGATCTCCAGTCTAAATATCATGTAATGATTAAAGAATCTCAGCTCTCATAGATTCAGAAGCACTAGCTCTATCACAGTTTGAGTGATTCAATTGTGTAGGTTGTAGTGACAGTATAATAATACAAGATACTCTCTGATATTCTCTAATCCATGAATCATATAATCTTCAGAGAATCTCAGACCTCATAGTTTCAAAACTACTAGCTTCCTCAAAGGATGGGTACTGCATTTGTAGTGATAATGTAGTACTCCATCTTGTGCCTCCAATAGTTCAAACAACTGACAGAGGACATGTGCTCCTATGTTTCATTCAACGATTTGTAATAGTCATGCTTTACCTTGATGCACGCTAAGTAGTGCTCAGGCTAGATCTGAGTTTTTAACTGATCCTATCATAGCATCTCTGTTGTATTAGATATCCAGTCAAAGATGGAATTCTCGCTACTTTTAAATGTCATTGTCACCTATAATGTGATGTGACGGCAAGAAAGTTTCAGACATCTTTCTTGTTCATAGGTTCAAATCAGTTTAGCACTGCTTTTTAACAGAATCTGTAGGTACTCAATTCCTGCTCACTCTATGTCCAATAAATTATTGTGTACGAGAAAAAAGTTTTGTTTCAGACTTACTTGTCTAAACTATCGAAGTATCATGATCAGGTTTTTAACTGCACCTTGAAATGTGTAGCCATATTACCATTTATCATTTACATATATAATATGTTGACAACTTATTACATACTCACATTAGCTTTTACTCACTGGTTGCTAGGAATACTATTCCCATAGTAAATTACGTACTATGGCTTCCAACAGCTGCTAGAAAATAGCTGGAACATCACACAGCCTGCAAAACTCATACAAATATCCTTGCATGTGTCATCTAACTCGACATACAAATATCTAGGAGCAAAATCTAATGGTATAAACAATCAGAGCATTGCATCAACACACATTACCACATTCTTCAACCTGAAGTCCACAGAGAATCTTTGAATTACCTCCTTTTTTCTTATGATTACTATTGGTGATGACTAGATATTCTCGGAAGTTGAATGAATCTGTCTTTCAGCATATAATTTATCTCCATGTTTGATGTTTGTTTTCCCAGCTAGCTATTTGATCCAATAAACACATTGTCAAACTATTTTAGCAACAATCCACAGTCAACAAGTGACCTTAGATGTACTGGCAATCGTGTATTTGCATGTTGATGTGGCACTGATCAAATACTGCTAGCTATACTATTAGTTTCATTTATTTCTCTTTCTTACACCATATAAACAATTATGTTGATCAGTAACTTTAATATGTGGTTACCATAATTACAAACTATAATCAGAATAAATGCATATTTATATATCATAAGTTCCATAGTACTTATAGTAGGAATGGGGAACACACAATACATGCAATACAAACTATTTACTCATATACACCTTTAAGATCCAAACAATAAATCATCAAAAGTATTTGAGAGACACTCTTAGGTGATGTACAAACCACATACAAAGTTACAAGTCATAGAACTATTTGAGAAAGTCAGCAGAGCAGAAACAAAAAATTAACAAAACCACGAATTTCTCTATCTCACTGACTGACATTGTTGAACGCTTCTAGCTGTGTAACAAACAGACTTACCCTAGTTATAAGTACACCAAATAAAACAATAGCACAGGGACCACGTACTAGGGCTAGCGTGAACTAAATTAAATAACTAATTTTTCAATCCTCAGTATATACACACAACCACAACTCACACTACATCATCCAAATGGCAATCCACATTATAGATTGTGTGTCATCACATGTACAGCACACATGCACATTCACAATGTGTACACACACCATAAGTGAAGAGAATACACACCACACACACAGATATATACACCATTATTTTTTTTATTTTTTCCCATAGTCCTTGCAGACCGTCGAGCCGATGGCAGATCTTGCTCTGCCATCGTTTCTAAAGCTGTTTCTTACGTCAAGGATGCAACCCACTTGACAGCCTTCCCTCTTGGAAAGGACGAGCATGTTTGGTGGGACTGGGATTCGAACCCGCGACCCTCAGATTGCGAGTCGAGCGCCTTATCCACCAGGCCATGCCGGGCCCACCATTATTTGTAGATATCATAACATTATGGGGCAAACCCCAACTGATGATATACATACAGGATATCAACACAAATGTATGAATGATGCACAATATCATGTCACCTTGAATGAAAAATGTGCATGAACAAGTGGAAATGTATTTTTTTTAATTGAAAGTGTGGGAGTGGGTGCACCAAAAAGTGAGAAAACAAGGCTGGAATAGATACAGTGTAATAAAACTTCCTCTGTACGACCGCACAGGGGGGGGGGGGGCGTGTCTAACATCCACTCCATGCCTACTTCGTTTTTCTGAGTTCATGATATTATACAACTTATGTGTACATACAAAAGTGTGACTACAATTCTTCTACTTTTGTTTAGACAGAAACGAATCCATAAAGTTGATACAAAGAAACCTCTCAGGATTTATCTCATTGTATTTTACTATAATGGACGTAGCGTGTATGTCAGTATCTATGCATGTATCCAAAACTCCTGCACCATCAACTGAATCCATGAAATCGATACACAGAAACCTCTTAGGATTTTTATCTTTGTATTTTAATCCACCTATCTTACTATAATGGACGTAACCTGTATGTCAGTATTTATGCATGTAACCAAAACTCCTGTGCCATCTACTGAATGGCACCACAAACAAAAATCCACAAAACATTTCACACTTTGACTATTCAAGATTCAGACAATTACAATAACTGTGGTATCTGCAACAACCATTTCTATATAGTAGAACACAGTTTTAAATAAAAGTACTCTCTTTACAACAACAAAAAACGACTTTCACTAGGACTGTACTTGAGGGTTTGAATATATCTTTATTGGTGTAATTTTTAAATGTGGTACTGAGTTGGAGTTCTTAAAAAAATATTTTTTCAATAAACGGTACCACTTTTAATATATAAAAACATTACAGTTTAATACCACGATTAGTAATTACTAAGTACTGTACGAAATCCTACTGCCTTATCATACAATTGCAAAAGGACGGACAAATTATAATGAAAAATAACATACAGGTTATGGATCTACATGAATATCTGATTCTTCTGGTGTCTTATAAACAGAGTTTACAATACATGTATTACCTCCAATAATTCGATTAACAGAAACCTCCAGTCATTGTATGATAATCATTACTAAGTTTGATAAGTTTAGTCCACCTGGCTTACTGTATACAGGAAAGAAAAATTAAACGAAGTAGGCATGGACAGGATGTTTGACACGCCTCTTTGTGATGTTGTAAAGAAGAAATTTTTTTACACCATGCCCATTCCTACCTTGTTTTCTCACTTTTTGATGCAACTATTTTCACACTTTCAATTTTTTTTAAATATTTTTTCCACTTGTATATATATCTTGTTCTTAGAGAATTAACAATTCAAGCAAGAATGGTTTGATTTTTCAAAAGAAAACACTGTGTCTCAAGTGTTGCCACTACCACATCATTAAATCATATACCAAGAGACATCACTTATGGATCAAACAAAATTGTATCATCATCGTCTATATATGCACTGAGGTAGTCCATTGTTCATGAGCATACTTTGGTCAACATTTTATAGTTTCACTACAGAGCTGTAGCTCACCTGTACATATGGGCTCCTGCACAGACACACGGAAAAGACATCTTCACCATCATTGACAAAACTGTCCAAAGCTATAGCAAGGCTCTCTTCTCACTTATTCTTCTGAAAGAGTTAGTTATGTCCCCGTCCAAATCATTGGCACAGCTACTCCACTAGCAGCCATTTATTCTGAACTTAATAATTGTATAGTGTCTATAGAGCTAACCTACTTGTCGCTCTGTCCCTGTCAGACCCACTGCAGTTCTTTTTTATGCTCTGGAAAAAGTTTAAGATTACCAACTCATAACTTTCCATTGCTGTCTAGCTTCATTTAAAAATATGACGTCTATAATGCTTAAATGGTAGGACACTAGGAAGTCCCTCCATAAACTTATTGACTAGAATATCTTCTAGATCAGTTGCTTCCATGTGGAGATACACTTTGCAGTATTTATGAGCCTTAAATTACACCCAGTAGATGGCTCTATTAAATACCTAATGTAAGCAGTAATGCAACTCTACTACAGTGGATTCCCAGCTGCAGGGTTCGTCAAGTTATAGTCACCTGTTGGTTTCCAATGCGGTGCCATCCAAAATAAGAAGCAAATTGTGCAATTTATAGCACTGGAAACCTAATACAACTCCTTACGGAAGTGATCTGGGTCTTATTTCACTGAACATTTAAACAATGGAAATATAATTTATTTAATTTCATTACTTCTTTATTGGCTCAGGAGTCCGTGCAAACAAAGGAATCGACTTATTTTCTCTAGTAGCTATATTTCAGGCATTGTTCCTAATGTTAAATTCCCTCTTGCATTACTTCAGTAACTGAAGGCCATGACAATGGTGTCATTGCTTAAGGCGGATAATGCAAATAGGCTCTAGTTGATTCATGGATCAACACTCTTCTTTTTCTTATCACGGAAGATATTTTGGCTGATCAGGGATACATCACGCACTTGATGTGGTGAATATCACGCCGTGGGGAGAATCAGGCTAGTAAACATCATCAGACTGCTGCAGTTTGTTTCTTGGTATTGTTAAGGAGAGTACCTTCATTGTAGCTTTCCATCAGAAAACTAAATAGGGCTGTACTGAAGTATACTTTAAATGTAATTTCTGTGAACAAGTTTCATGAAAAGTGCAGAGAATCAAATGCTTTCCCTTATTTACAAATCCTATGAATAAGTAGAGAAAATTCTAAGCGTGTTATTCTAAAAATCTAATTTATTAGTGCTGTCGATTAAAACACGAATGGAATAAATTATTACCAAACCGAAATATCATATTTTAAGCGCTTCTTCAAGCACAACTATGAAGCCTAGTATTTAGCTATATATTACTGTATCCTGTGGCAGTAACACGAAAAATTGCTGCTGTGTTAATTGTACATGAACGAATGACTACAATGAAAATTGTATAATATCAAAAGATGACTTACCACAGTCATTGAAATCTGAAATTACATCATCTGCATCAAACTACTGAAACATTGGGGGTTAACCTTAACACCAGACAATAGCAACCTTTATGGGATCTCGATGTTCTGTAGCCGTGACGTCACCAATCAATAAATTCTGCAGTGAAACAGCTATTCTGAGGCTGCGTCGGCTTCTTTCCACTATCTCCAGCAGTCGCTAGCATGTCGATCGTAATATGATGGTAAATAAGCATGTATATTTAAAGATTATCCCAGTCAAAATGTTTATAAAAGATCAAAGGAAAAAATTGTTCTTATAAACATCCGACAAAACGTTACACTAACTACTTTGATACTGAACCATTTAGAAATTAATATAACCGAGAAAAATATATACTGCTATTCAGATTCGTTTGTGTTTTAAACTTAAAACAAACACATTTTTATGTATAGAAATAAAATTGTGTATTACAATCACTGCAGTTCTCCTGGGAAACTAGTGCGGTAGCTTAATACTTGTATGATTTAAAGCAATTTCTTTGTAGGCTTGGTGTGTGGGAATAAATTTTCGTACCCGATAAAAGTATTTTAAGTGGTTTATTCAGTACGGGTGGTGATTCTTCTCATCATTGCTAATTTTGTTCTAAAGAAGTAAGAATTACCGATTTAACTCAAGAGAGTTTTATGTTTAAAAAAAGATTACCCAATAAGTTTTACTGCTTTAAACGGTAAAAAATAATTTCTCCTACTACAAAATATTTTGTTTTAAGCGATTAAAAATAATATATCTACTTGAGAAGTTTGAACGATTTAAATGGTGGGAAATAATTACACTGCTAAAGAAGCTTTCCTCTCTACGACAGTGAAAAATAGTTGTACATACAGTGTAAAACAATTCTACGCAAGAAGCGTGTTCTTCTTTAAAGTGTGAGAAAGATAGTTCATACGGTACAAAATACTTGTACTCAAAAAGCGTGACTTCCTTAAGGTGTGAAAAACAATTGTTTATACTGTGCAAAACAATTATATTCTAGAAGCGTATCTTCCTTAAAGTGTGAAAATAATTCTTCTGTTCAAGAAACGTTACTCATTTGAAAGAGTAAAAGAGATACCATTCTACTCACAAAATTTATATGTTTTAATCTGAAAATCGCCAGGAGCAGAGAAGCATATTGGTTAGAGTGCTCGAACTGTGAATCTTGGAATTCCTGGTTGGAGACTCCTTGCTGCAAATCATGCTCCGCAATTACAGGTCGTAACGGTTAAATCCCAATATTCGGTCATAAAGAAGAGCCCAAGAGTTAGCGGTGTGTACTGATGACTAGTTGCCTTCTCTCTAGTCTATCAGTTGAAAAGTAGGGACCGCTATGTGCAGGGAGCTCTTGTATAAATGTATGCAAAGTTGTGAAACAAACTATCATACGCCTTAAGTTAAATAGTAAAGGTTAGATCATGTTATTCGTACTGATATTTATATTGCTTGATATTCTGAAGAGATATAGGATGCCATGGGATTTTGTAAGAGGCTTGGTAAACATGTAACTATTTTTGCCTTGAATATGAGAAGTACTTAAAGATACTTAATCTCTGACGGAAGTAACTTCCTCACCATCCTTATAAACAAACAGTGTATTCAAATCACCATGTTCCTTACCCTGGTGGGTTCTGTATTTAAGGTATGATTATCAAATCGTGAAATCTAAAGTGGCGATAGGAAAAGTGTTATGTGGCGTATCAGAGAGTTCATTATACATAATGAATAAGTAAAAGTAACATTCCTTTAGAAGTGTCGAAACTTTTAGTTGGTAAACTCTATTTCTGTACCAGTCAGAATTTACAAGTCTGTCGACCTTCTTTGGAAAACTCATAAAAGCAGGACTCACATCTTTTTATCTTTAGGTGAAGTAATTTAGGCAATCAATACATACAACGACTCATTTCACAATACCAGTTTTATATGCTTTGACTTGACACATTCATCGGGTCAACTTACATTTATTCATCTAATACTACTACAGTCACTTTGTTTCAGGAACACTTGTATCGGGTCAACTTACATTTATTCATCTAATACTACTACAGTCCCTCTGTTTCAGGAACACTTGTATCGTACAGACAAGTTTTATGACTAAGCAGCAAAGACTAAAGCAGATGTTCAACATGATTTCCTAGAGTTTCAATCAGCGCATCAGCTTATCCTCAATGAAACAACTGCAAGCATTATCTGTTCTGGACATTATTCATTGATCCTCGCAATATCCCGCACATTGACTCGCATTTCATTCAAGTCACCACTTTCGTATTTTTAAAAGAGAGAAAAATAAAACCAGTACTAATTTGGGAGAAAAGCGATTTAGGTACACAGCATAATTAGGTTTTGAAACATAGTGTATCACGTCAAAGCTTTCCTGAATAAAACCCGCGATTCTCCATGTACCTCTGATGAAATTGCATTCTCTTGAGACAAGTAGATTTTAAGACATAATAATTTTCGCTAACACATTAACACACAACTCTCGTCTCCGACATTTTTAGTCCAATGATACATACTGAGAATACAGATAACAATGCAAGTTTTGTTACCTCCATGAAATAGATTTAGTAATATAAATCACCACCGATAAAGTAAACTGATGACTGCCACGTGTAAACATCCGTGACTTGCTTTATTATTATTTACATCCAGATATCAGATAATCACACTAGTTATTGTCTATATGCGCAGTCACGAAAATGTTCAAGTAATTCCTCTATGAATAGAATGATTGGAAATATAGTACACAAAGATGATATTCTTCATAGCATCATACAGGATTTCATGGATGTGATTACACGATGGAATATTAATTGTTTGTTCCATACACACTTTACGACTGTTTAATTTTACATTAATCAACATTCATGAATTGTGCCCCCCCCCCAGTGGCACAGCGATATGTCTGCGGACTTACAACGCTAGAATCCGGGTTTCGATACCCGTGGTGGGCAGAGCACAGATAGTCCATTGTGTAGCTTTGTGCTTAATTACAAACAAACAATCATGAATTGTGAGGTGGCAATTCGCTAACTATGTCGAAATGAAGCATTTTAGTTGTATTCTGGGCTACGCCTTCAAGTTGCTCAGCGGTAAGTCTCCCAGGTTACAACGCTAAGAATCGGGTTTCAGTACCCGTGGTGGGTACAACACAGGCAGCTGCTCACTTTGCAGCTTTTTGCTTAATAACAAACAAACTCTGGACTATAATCCCACCAACAGCGACCTCGCGGACAAAGCCTGTTCCGGTCAAAATTCGCTAACAGCCATGTTTCACTCGTCAAGTTTAATTCCTAAAAGTTTAATGATTATAAGTAATTTTTATAACATATCTATATGCTAATAAGTTCAATGTAATAAATAGATTTGGTATATTGTATTGGACTTTACCGTTTGTAAATCAACTTGGTATACATTTAAGTTCTCCATTTGAAAAATAAAGTACGTTGTCAAAAACTTGTAATTTATAGGATGAAGCAATTCCTTTGTTTTCAAGTAATATTATGTTATAAACCACAATTCCTATATAGTTTTTGCTTCCTAAGTATCCAAGCCGAAACAGCTGTCGCGTGTATATGTGAAGTCTAGACACTGTACTTCTGTACCAAAAGTTCAATAATAATGTTAAACATTGTATAGAAAGAAACGCCGTATTCTAGTTCCATGTGGTTCAAACTTAATTTCATCTAAGTTTTAAACCTCTATAACTAAACTTTCGCATAAATGAACAATAATTCGTGCATAATCAGATACCAAGGGGAGTAAACACATAGTTGTCATACGAATAACATTAGGAAAAAAGTACAAACTGGAAACAACAAAAAAGTAAATTATAAGTTTTAATGTGTATTAAACGCTGTAATCAAGGTGAGGAATGATGGTGAATGGTCATATCAAAAACGAATACAAAAAAATATGTTCTGATATTTTATTACATATTCATCTATAGTTTTTCGTATACACAAATAGTGCAAAATGTTTAGGAACTTAGAAACATACATTTAATAGAATGTTTGTTTGTTTGTTATGAATTTCGCGCAAAGCTACACGAGGGCTATCTGCGCTAGCCGCCCATAATTTAGCAGTGTAAGACTAGAGGAAAGGTAGCAAGTCAGCACCACCTACCGCAAACTCTTGGGCTACTCTTTTACCAATGAATAGTGGGATTGACCGTCACTTATAACGCCCCCA
>NW_013667120.1:192287-194771 GCF_000517525.1 Limulus polyphemus
TTCCACAAAAATGATGTTTCAGATTTAACCAATAAAAATTACAAAAAAGAGTAAGTTTCAAATATAAGACAATCAAAAAACAAACTTAAGAAAAATTATTTGTTTTCCTGTAGTGAAAATCTCATGAGTGTTACAACAGAAAAGCAAGGCACTTTCATTGATAACTGCGTCTACAAAGAAATAATTCATCCAAATCTACACTGTGATGTAATGCTGTAACGATAACTCATTTTTTAACTAAAATTTCAATAAAATCCTTTTTCTCATGGATGATGAACATTATTGAACGTCAAGTATGCGTAAGTTGTTGTAGAACTGTCAGACAATTCCAGAAAAGGCCGCAGGCCTGTCTTTGGGCCTGAATGGACTCGATGCTGGACACGCCCTCTTGTGAGGTTGTACAAAGGAAGTTTTTTTACCCCATGCCCATTCCTACCTAGTTTCCTCACTTTTTGGTACACACATTTCTACACTTTCAGTTTTTTTTTAAATATTTTTTTCCACTTGTTCATACAAGATGGCATGATGTTATGCATCATTCATTCATTTGTGTTGATATCCTGTATGTATATCATCAGTGTGGGTGTGCACTATAATATTGTGGTATGTACAGATAATGATGTATGTGTGATGTACATTCTCTTCACTTATGGTTTGTGTATACATTATGAGTGTGCGTGTACTCTTCATCTGATGGTACACACTATAATGTGCAATGTCATTTGGGTCATGTAGTGCGAGTTGTGGTTGTGTGCATAAAGTAAAGGTTGGTAAAATAGTTAATTAACTTAATCAACTAAATTATCTAGTTCAAGCAATAACTATAATTTCATGTAGGTAAACCTGGTAATGCAAGTTAGCATTTATGAAAGAAACATGTATTATTCATATAAAGTATACCACCAGGTAAATTGAGCACAAATAAAGTTTCAACCTATCTTCAGTTGAATAGGAGGCTTTTTTGACAGAATGGGTAGCACAGTCAGACAGAATTGCAGTCTCGCTTGAGCACAAATGGAAGAAATCCAGATAAAATGGGTGTAATGCCAGTTAAACCAATAAAAAATTAGTGATCACCTCAAGCTTAACAAAATAATTGAAATATTAAACAAGGCACCTGTAGTGTACGATTGCTTATCCACAAAAGCTGACTGATCCAGCTTCGCAGTCAGAGTTCACGTTATAAATGCTTGTAACATTTTCAACTTTAATAATTTTTCACAACAAAAAACTGGAAACAACACTCTCCAAACAAGGTTTATATGCAGCAAAAACTGGTTAAGGTAGTTTGAACTAGTTGTAGGTTCCCACATTATGTATTAACTGCTTCATAAATGCAAACTTGATATAATTTACAATATGTACTTTAAATTTCTTGCAAAAGAGCGTAGCTTGTCTTCTAGCCTAGATAGTTAAGCTTCTTTCAAGGTTCACCCTACGCTGGCATACCACACACTATTCACAGTTTCCAGATCTTGTCACACAGTGATGTAGATCGAGAAAAATCATACCCGCTCAGTACACAGAGTGAGAACAGAACGTGTGTATTTCAAAATGGCGTCTCTGTTCAAGGTATTACCTGATTTATGTCAAACAGCTCTTCAGTCAGTGAGATAGAGAAATTTGTAGTTTTGTGAATTTTTTGTTTCTGCTCTGCTGACTTTCTCAAATGGTTCTATGACTTGTAACTTTGTATGTGGTTTGTACATCACCTAAGAGTGTCTCTCAAATACTTTTGAGGATTTATTGTTTGGTTCTTAAAGGTGTATATGAGTAAATAGTTTGTATTGCATGTATTGTGTGTTCCCCATTCCTACTATAAGTACTTATGATATATAAATATGCATTTATTCTGATTATAGTTTGTAATTATGATAACCACATATTAAAGGTACTGATCAACATAATTGTTTATATGGTGTAAGAAAGAGAAATAAATGAAACTAATAGTATAGCTAGCAGTATTTGATCAGTGCCAAATCAACATGCAAATACACGATTGCCAGTACATCTAAGGTCACTGGTTGACTGTGGATTGTGCAAACAATTTGCAAAGAAAACTCAGAAAGTTGCTAAAATAGTTTGACAATGTGTTTATTAGGTCCTGAGCTATTAATCAAAAGGCTTTTAGTTTTATTTCTATCTCTGCTTGTTGTTTTGCCTCGTAGGATAAGGAATCACGTCTCCAAGAAACAGTATTTTTTTCCGAATGAAAAGAGAAAAGATTTAACATATCAGCTAGAAAACAGTTAAGGAACTGATTATTTTGGAACTTAACCATAAGGTTTATACTTATAGTATTTTGGCACTTTTGTGTAAAGTTAAAATTATAAATAATATTCAACGTTAAACTGGTTAACAATTTTATTTAGGCCTATCTATGGCCTTCAAAAAGTTGACTCTACATGTTTCGACGTTACAACGTCATACTCAGTAGTCTAGGTTGTAACGAGTCGTGGGAGGCAAGGCACACAGGGGGATAGG
>NW_013667120.1:194971-196355 GCF_000517525.1 Limulus polyphemus
CCTCCCAACGTCATACTCAGTAGTCTAGGTTGTAACGTCGAAACATGTATAGTCATCAACTTTTTGAAGGCCATAGATAGGCCTAAATAAAATTGTTTACCAGTTTAACGTTGAATATTATTATTTATGATTTTAACCATAAGGTTACAACATTAATTTAGCACAATAAACCAGCGTTCAATTCTTCTTCAAGTACATAAAACATTTCCACCCCCTCTCCGACCGATCATTGTAAAATTTACTTTTTCATCTAGTATTTCCTGTAGCACTCGAGTCATCGCCGAAGTAAAGAATATCGCTATTGCGTCCTCACCTCGTTCTGTGATGTTTCGGCAGCAAACTCGCGTCGAGTATAAAACGGAATGAAACATCAGGTATTTTTTGTTGATTTACTGTGTGGGTGCAACGTTTTCCACAGATGTGATCCAATTTAAATTTCCTTTGAGGTTTGATAAACACCGGATTTGAAAGGAGCAAATAAATAATCGTATTCTTTTAAATGAACTAATATACACAGTTGGTGAAGGAAACGACAAATCCGTACTTTAGATATTTCTCTTTTTTCGGTCTGTTACACTTGATTCACTGAGTTATTACATAGACCGGTGAATTTAAACTTCATAAAAGTGATTATGGTTTAAATAATGAATTTTCCATAATTCAGCTACGCAGATTTAAAAAATAATTTACATTTTTTTCTATTGCGTAAGGATTTTTTTACAAATCGGGAAGAAAAACTTAATTAGATCAAATTATTATTTCGTTTACCGAAATGAACATTTTTTATTATTATGCTTCTTAACAAAAATACAAACAAAGTGAAGAACAGGGAAGAACACTGATGTCAAACGAATATGGATCTTCATTCATCATGATATTTTTTGTGATGTCTACATCTTTTAGTCTCAAAGCTATGTGTTGTGGTCTTTCTTTTATGTATTGCGTATGAAGCATCTCGTTTCAATGACCAGCAGTAATCAGCCATCATGCTGATGTTTCACCTTCCGTGATACCTCCTCTCCATTTCCTTGATGAAACCTTCCCCTTGTTCTTCGCTGATGGCACCGAGATTTTCAGGAAAATAGTCAATATGTGAGTGTAAGAAATGAGCTTTCAAGCTCATATTACAATCCAGCTCTTTGAATTTATCGAGCATGTTATTGACAATATTTTCGTAATTTAGGTTGTTCTTCTTGTTTCCTAAAAATTTGTCAGTAACATCTTTAAAGGCAATCCACGATTCTTTTTCAACTTTCTTCATTGTCCTTTTGAACTGTTCATCCGAAGTCAGTTTCCTAATGTGAGGCCCAATAAAAAATCCCTTACTTTAAGTTTCGTTTCTGAAAGAGCTAGGAATTGCCCACATAGATACTTTAAACAGTCG
>NW_013667120.1:196676-232113 GCF_000517525.1 Limulus polyphemus
ACTTCTTTTGGAGGAATCAATGAACAATCGCCACTCACTTGGTTCATAGACTGCAGCTCCTGGCATTGGTATTAATTCAGCAATATTGTTGCAATAAGCCAGTGAACCTTCTCGCGAAAAATATGGTATAAACTCTTTCTCACGGTTTCTGTACCAGTAAAATATGTCCTCAGAGAAAGTAATTTTTTACCCTGAAGTCTGGACCCCAAAATCTCTGAAGAATCCTTTGACAATCCCGAATCTCTCACCAAATCATTAAGTTCACCTTATGTGAAAAGTTGTGGTTCATCAGACGTTTCAGGTTGAAAACAATCTCTATCATTATTTCTATTGACATCTAATTCAGAATATGATGAAACTGTATCAAGAGTCTCCGGTGGAGTAGGTACAGGTACATTAGGTCCATGAGCAACAGGTCTAATAGCAGATTGAAGGTTCGTATAAGAAATTTCCTTTTTTATTTCGAGTGTTGTAGCCTTGCACTTTACATGAACAAAAATAGTAGTCATCTCCGTGGTTTCTAGGCTCACGCCAAATCATTGGAATTCCAAAAGGTAAAGACTTTTTCTTACCTTTAATCCATTGTCTCAACTCTTCGACACAAACGGTGCAAACTTTGCGCGGAGCCCATGATTTGTCTTGGTCCCCACCTTTTATTTCAAAATACGCGTAATACTCTTTTTGACTAATTCTGTAATGTTTTGCCTTTGTTTCTTTACAACAAATTTACCACAAATATAACAGAATATGTTTGGGTAATTTACACAACCTCTTGTTGCCATAGTGACGAATAAATAATATTGAAAAGAAAAAATAATGTCAAAGTGCATGCACAAACAAATACTATCTAGAAATGACACGTCATACGGCTTGTTAACCGTTTATATACTAGTGGTATGTTTCTCGTGGGTTCTAGAACAATCGATAAGACTCACGTCGCAATTGGTCTCACAAAATCTATAACCAGTGGTTTTCAACATTTTAAGCATAACAAAATGTGACCCGATTTCAATGAAAATGATTCACTTATGTAAAAGTACATATGTTTTGTGAAAAATCTGTACGTGATGGAGAAAAATGGATATAATATTCGGATTTAGCGTACAGCAATTAATGTAGAACATGTACAAATTTCAAGACAATAAAACCATCGCAGGCCTATGTTATTATTTACACCCTTGTAGTAAACACTTACAGCACAGTATAATCGTATGATTAGATCTGCGGAAGCAACAGTGGATGAAATATTGAAAAATATCTTGTGAACAGGAATCACAGTTAGTAAATGTCAGTAGCTTTAAACAATATAAATTTTGGTTTCTATTTCATTAATTCACTGTTTGGGTGTTAATTAACTAAAAAAAAAAGAGAGAGAGAAACGCTGGTACAGCTACTTATGGCACTTCTTTTTTGTGGACTGGGGCACAGATTCCCCGTTAACGTCACTTGTAACTACATACACTATGACGTAATTAAAACCATCTAACGTTGCTTCTTGTACTTCGATAAATTTTGTCAGAGATTAATTCATTAGTTATATCTTAGAGTTCGGAAACATACCATTTTTATTTTATCAATAGAAATAGCACTTTATAGCTGGACTCTTCAACCACCATTTTATATTAATAAATTTGAAGTCATGAAAATTTTGCTTTATCATTTGTTCTGTGTTTGCTTACTGTTTATTTTTAAACGTTTATATATGTGTGTGTGTGTGTGTATGTCGTTTTTAGTTACCATAACATATACGTTTATTTGTGTGTGTGTGCCGTTTTAGTTACCATAACATATACGTTTATATACGTGTATGCCGTTTTAGTTACCATAATATATTCGTTTATTTGTGTGTGTGTGCCGTTTTTAATTACCATAATATATATATATACGTCCCAGACATGCGTTTGCTTCTGTTCCCCATGTCTTATAGCTGACAATTATAAATACTGTAGTAAACAATTAAAACTAAATAAGTTATATTTCCCCTCGCAATCTTGTTTCGGTTAATCACGCAAAACTACACAACTCATGGGTTACTCTAATCGAATAATGGCATTAGTTTGTCACTAATCGAATAATGGCATTAGTTTGTCACTAATCGAATAATGGCATTAGTTTGTCACTCTTAAAATGCACTCATGGTCCCTCAGCTTCACAGTCCGGCATGCTAACGGGCCACACACGACTCAGGTTAGAAATATTATATTTGTTTTTGTACGCGTGTGTGGATCGATAGGTAGATAAACGCTTCCATCTTCACACTTATTTCATACCATATGTGTTGTATGTACAATATCAGTAGGTAGAACTTGTTACAACTTATCCTCGTTATTTTACTTCATTAGATAAAAACTAGTGTTTTCTCAGTATTAGGAACTGAACAAATCATCATGGCACAAGGACGATATTACAAACTGTTAATGATATATTCGTCAAATCCATGGTGACAATATTTTAATGTTTGGAAGCCTCACGATATCAATTTCTTAACATAAGTTATACAATTAGAGTTAACATCAGGTAGCGCTGAATAACAAATTAAAAAATCGGTAAGAAATCCATAAACAATGGCAATCGAAAAAAAAAATAAACACTTGAAAAAAAAAAGAGGACAACAAAACAAACAATAACAGCTGATAGTCAGTAAAATTGTGTACGTCCGTTTGCGCACTATCTTGTGAATATTATCATTTTTCTTATATTCTTCTAGAATTTTCATAGTAATTCCCAACTGTATCCATATAGCTATGTTAAAAAACGTGCCACATTGAAGCTATACAGACAACTAGTCTGAACAATGTTTCGGCTCGTTCTAGTGTTCCCTCTTCAGGTCGGTGTGATAATGTCTCCAAAACAACACAGTTATGCTTACTTAATTTTTTCACTAATCCCACACAAATTAAATGTTTTTATAAAACGACTTGAAAACTTGTATGTAAGCTCTTGATTTTCAATTATTTATATACGAATAAAAAAGTTACAATGAAATTGTGAGGAGAATGTACGATCAAGGAAGGTCCCTGAGAGTTGATTGAGCCGTTTAACACAATAATCTAGTTAGGTTTCTGTAATTTACAGATTCGAGATAAAAAGAGGTTTTGGGGATCTCAGGACTAGATACATGGATTTACATGAAAATTGGCATGAGAATACAAGGTATTGTTCAAAATAGAAATTACATTTATTCATGAACGTTTTCATATCACGTCCATTCATATCACTGTCATTCCAAACAAGGTGCGCAAAATATTTTGCGAAGTTTATATTCCTCCTGAATTTTTCTTGGCAATTTATTAGTTTGGTTGTTTGTTTTTTGAATTTCGCGCAAAGCTACACGAGGGCTATCTGCGCTAGCCGTCCCTAATTTAGCAGTGTAAGACTAGAGGGAAGGCAGCTAGTCATCACCACCCACCGCCAATTCTTGGGCTACTCTTTTACCAACGAATAGTGGGATTGACCGTCACATTATAACGCCCCCACGGCTGAAAGGGCGAGCATGTTTGGTGGGACGGGGATGCTAACCCGCAGATTGCGAGTCGAGCGTCCTAACCACCTAGCCATGCCGGGCCGTTTATTAGTTATAGTACAAACGTGTTATTGTTGCGAATATTTTCTTCCTTTTACCTATACTTCAAACCGTCCCAAAAAATAAGAGCTTAATTTCTATATCTAATGTATAGGTAAAAAAATTATTTACGAAGCTTCTCGATAGTTTACTAAATCATAATTAAAACATACAGAACGTTTAAGCCCTACAGTTTATATACATGTTTACATGATATTCCAAAATATCTCCAAACATGAGCGCATGATATTCCAACATTTTCAAAATACGTGTACAAGACATTCCATCATATCTCAAGTGTGTGTAAATAATAATCCAACTTATATCAAAATATGTGTGAATAGTTGTCCAACATATCTCAAAATATATGTACATGATATTTCTACAGATCCTTGCCTTATGTTTATACTTGTGACTGATTTACTGCCAAACACCATCCATCTGAAATATTTGTATTTATGACAAAGCAGCTACTAAGACTATCCGCCTCTGTTCCTAATTTTGAACTAGTGATCAGACAGAAGACACTCAGTCAGCAGCACCATACCGCCCACGCCAAAAATTTGACTGTCATTCTTGTAATGTGCCCACAGTTTAAAGTGCGAAGAATATTTTGTGATATCACACTGATTCGAACCCGACTCACACCAGATCCTTGATCTACAGTTCTACCACAGGTGAAAGAAAAAATTTTCAAATTCAGTTGACCAATGTTCTAACTTCAATCTCTATAGAAAATCAATGTTGTTAAGAAAAGATAAAAAGTTCCGTAAACTAATTTATCCTCTTTGATAATGTTAAACTCTTTAACCAGAGTAATTTACACACTTTAACAAAAATGCATGGACAGAAATGAGGCAGAAAAGAACTTATAGGTGTACTTACCGTTAGGCAAGATATGGCCACTTCGTGCTAATGTGTATCTTACTGTTCTGGAGGTAATAATCATACCTGTACTTACCGCTAGATCAGATTTTAAACCCATTTTTATACTTTAATGTGTAGTTTCCAGTTTAAACATCCATTAAAATTGAAACCTAGAAATTTAGTATATTCTGTAAATTTTGTGAGGGGTGAGTATTTTCATTACTAATCTTGTCTCTTTGCTTTCTAGGATCCCCTACCTCTTTTTCACAGGATCCCACTCTGTGGCGAGTGTTGCCCAGTCAGATGTGCTTTTATCAAACCAAATTCACACTAGCAAACATTAACACAATATACCTACAGGCAACAGGCTCTGTGGAAATGGGATGTTCCATAAGACCACCTACAGGCAGACCAGGTGGTATTATTGCTGTACTATGCTGGACTGCCACTCATGGACTAGCAGAAGTAAAACATAGGGGGGGATCCTGCCTGTTCTTGCTGGTAATTAGATTGGATAAATCTGTGTCAGTTTGCTTTTAAAAATTTAGGGAACTTCGTTTCTCATGACTCCCAAACACAACACACATTACCCCCTCCCTCCCCATTCTGCTAGTGGAGCCAGTTCGAGTGACTTTCCTCTACTCTTAGAGAAAAAGGTTAAGTTGAGGGCTCTCCTACCCGGGTCCCTAGAAGTGTTTTTCTCAGATTTTGGTACGAAAGGCACTAGCCTTTGGGGGAGCCTACTAGTAATACAAGTTCAGATTTGATGCTCAGGTATCTGGTTGGGTAGAGCATGGCTCTTCTTTTTGATCAATATTGGTTCAGTACATTGTTTATGAAAGAGGGTCCACTGTCTCCTCATAATTCCAAACTCAGAGTGGTCCCATCATGGTCCCATGAGTGCTCATAGTTCTACACCAGGTGAGTTCTGTTTCCTCAGGTTGAGTACGGCATACCGGATCCCATTATTTCAAGTTTGGGGTGTTGCCTTTCGGTCTTCTACAGGTTGAGAACAGGGATTGTCTGCTTCTGTGTTGTTTACCTTCTCGTCATGATTACAGTGGCTCAGAACACATCACTCTATAGATACCAGATGGGTTCCACTCACAAATATATCTAATGTGGCCCAAATGCCCTAGCCATGGCCCTATAATTCCAACCACGAGCAGTGGGACCTCCACTACCTGATTGGGGCCTGACCAATGGTGATGACGGATCACATCAAATTCAACCAATAGTGCATGATTTAGTTTCCGGGTGAAGAGCATACCTGTTCTAGATGTAGTGTGGTTCTCCCACTAGGATGCTAGTCTTCTATTGGCATGAACATATCTATGCAGATGCATTCTGTATGAATAATGCCCTCACTGGCCCCTCCAACTTATCAATGTCGGATTCTAGCTGTAGTGTGAGAATAGGTAAGTATATGTTGGAAGTTAACATTTTCTTAAATCAAAAATGTATTTCCAATAATACTTACCTACTTTCACACTCTCCGACCCTTGATCCCCATTAAGAGCCAGTGTTAGAGACTGCGGATTGGGCCAGTCTCAAAAAAGTGATAATATTATCTGAAGTAGGTGCTTATATATACAGTACCAAGATAGAGGTTACATTGATGTAGGTGGATAGTGTCACAAGACAGATATTGCCAAGGACAATTAAGTGGGGTATAAAAGACTGGAGACAGCAAGAAAAAAACAGACCAATACTTAAACAGGCAAATGAAAGAAAACCCTAGCAATCAAGTAATAGCTGTAGTGTGAGAAGAGGTATGTATGTTTTGGAATATCAACCACAATGTTAGAGTTTAACTTGGCTTCAGAAAAACATATAGAACCTATATTTAAAATATTGTAAAATGAAATTCTGCTTCATGTTTACTTTTCTTAAAGTTTTTATTACTTCAATAATTTTGCTTTTAGTATATGTAAATCATATCTTTAATAAAACTAAATCATGTTGCATATTTTGCTTTCTTATTGGTATTACAGAAAAATTCACTTGAGACCTTTAAAATCTAGGCACCTGCATAAACTAGTATAATGAATTTAGTTTTTCTAGATGTATAATTTTTTATACTATTATTAATAAGAACTTCTGAATGAAAGAACAGTAACCTTCCATATACCCATTGTTCTTTGTAAACCATATTTTTTTCATACTCTTTCATAAAAAATCATAAATATGTGTCTATTGTTCATATTAAAATGATGATCTTTGCTTTATATTGCAAAACATAAACAATACACATGGGAACTAAGAAATCATACTGACATTCATCTTTGTGATTAATTGCAATTGTAATCTAAACTACTTGTAAGATGGTCAGTTGCCATATCAACAAGTCCAAATATTAATCTCACAATACTACTTTCCATGTCAAAATGGTCAGACTCTGATCAGCAAAGCAGAATTAAAAACTATATTTAATTAGAGTCAACTCTTAGATGAGATTAAGTAGATGAATTAAATACTTTAGCAAGTGTTACAAATGTTAAATACATGTCAGTTACTTAAAAACTTAACTGGCATATGATATTAAACTATAACTATTAGCATAAAACAATACTTAAGTGTTCTTACTAAAGAAACAACAGTATTATATTGAAAACATAAACAAATTCAGATACAACTTCTACTACATTATAGTTTTCAAAGCTCTTCTTAACAATAAGTCAAACAACTGCAAGTAACTATATTTCTAGCTTAATGAAGGCTTACCAACACCATTGTTTATTAAGCATAGAGAAAATTTTCAAATATGTGTCCAAATGTTACTTTAATTATTAGAAAAAGACTTTTAAAAGTTGTAGTATTGTACTTACAAGCTGCTACTTCTGTATAAACACAAACAAATATGGTTTCTGCCATACAGCAAATAACTTTCATGCCTATTCAACATACTTATAGTCACAATTTCATCTTCAAAACTATCATGACCAGCTGTCAATTAAGTTATAAATGAAGAATAAGCTACAGAAAAGGCTGTTTTACGCTCTGTTTTGACTGATGGGTTTACTGTCATAAATGTTCATGCAAGTATTCAGTCAGTGAACCGTATACATCTGTTCATAAATTATAATAAAACTAGCTTAAAAGCCAGTAAAAAATGATGGGAAACTATTGTTGAATGATTAATAAAAATTATAGGATTTAACTAAAACGAATTTGTCTGTACCTCTAAAATTCACCTACCCTTCACTTATTTCATCAGTCGTGAAGTAATTCTTTAATCACCACATTTATAATAAAAAGTATGGAGAAAAATGAAATGTTATCATAAATAAAAGTACATGTGCACTCTGAAAGAGACTTAAACAGCACTCTTGAGCCTTTTCACTGTATTCTAGGTCAGGAAGTAGAAAACATAGTACAGACATTCCAACACAAATTTTCAACTCTTTCGACTGTACAAAAAATAAGAGATATTTGGTAGTAATAAATGTTTATTTTCTTTATGTTTTAAGGCCAAGTAGATAACATATGTGTTAAAATATCAAAAGAATATTTATTAACATTTATTCCCCACTTAAAACTTTTTAAACACTGACCCTATAACGTTAGTAATAGTAGGCCTATTTGTAGTCTAATTTAATACATAAATGTAAGGCTTAGCTGAAACACTACTTGGTAAATTTTATTTTGCTTTTGGCTACAACTCAATGTCATAAAACTTCTGAATTAAACTATTTTGAATAAAAAAACAAACCTTTCTAACAAATCAACAGGAATATCGAGCATTCAACATAAACACCATAGTTGGCCTAAGAACAATCAGGTGATAGTCTTGTTGCTAAGAAACAATGTAAAGGGAATAAGCCTTTTATAGTTAGTGATGTCTACCAGTTATGTATGTCAGTAATGCTGATCATGGAATACGTTAGTGTGCCCATAGGATATAACATAATTAGTACATAGATTTAATTAGGTGATCATAAAGACTACTAACTCTGAAAATGAAAGTTTAGTACAAGCCATCAAAGTGGTCAGAAATCAACCTCAATCCTAATGGAAACATGCAAAACTTCTATGCTTGTAAAGATACGAGATTTTTCTGCAAGTATGTTCATTATTGATTACATCATACTTACACAAGTATTCTAAAAACTGCAACTGCGAAATAAATATGTAAGTGTACAAACTGAATGCATCAATGTTGTTGTGTTGATGGCTGACATTATACATGTTATGTATCATCTATGAATATATATATTTAAAAGTACAGAACTAATTAATGAAAGTGGTTGATAAATTTGAACCCACTACCTCTCACAATGGATAATACTGAATAAAATAACACCATTTATTAAATGATACAGCCAATAAAAAACTTAGTTACCACACAATACATTAGAAAAATATGTAAATAAATTATGTTAAATATGTGCTGTGTATGTGTTTGAGAAGAATGATTGATCACAGTACTTTAAAGTTTGTATATGTAACAATCACAAGATAGTTGTACATTTTATTGAGAACTCTGAAAAAAATCAGACGTAATACTATTACTAAGCAATGTAGCAACAATGACAAATGTTGAACTAATTTTAGTTATGTTTAAACAAAATTGGACACATATCTCGATATACATATATAGATAAACAGTATGACTAGCGATTTGATTAACTTCAGTATATGACTTTTACTGTTCTCTGGAACTTGGGCTCTTCATACCAGAAACTGTAAGACATAAAGATTCCAATTTAATGTTCAGAGCAATAGATAAAAGTTAGTGGTAATATTTTATCATTAATTCTGTACCTGTAGATTTTAGATAAACTTGAAAATCAGTTAATCAATAAATTTGGACAAAATTACATTTTTCTTTATCTTTTTTTCAATATTTAATGCAAGATAGCTGAGAAATGTTAAAAAACAACATAGTATGCACTACTAGTTTGATTAACAGGTCTTTTTTGCTGAAGAGTTAACTCATTATATTACAATTTAGCCTTATTTTTGAAATATTCACCATGTCTTTCAATAATGTTTTTACTCAGACTGAAACAAACAATGTTACTGCATGTGTTACCTAAAATAGAATGTTTTCAGGATTTGTCACTTACAAGCTATACTTTCCATTGGCTATTCTATCAGATTTTAACCTAACAGTTCTAAGACACATACACAGAACAACACATTATAATAATACATTATTTCAAAATAATAACATTTTGTATTTGACCTCTGATGTGATAAAATTTGACCTGACAGTATGGCATATTTAAAGATTTGACAAAGGTTGCAATTTATTACATTCCAAATGTTAATCCTCCTTACTTAATGATAGTAGTTGTGTTTCATTTGTTGTTAAGCACAAAACTATAACACAGGCTATCTGGGCTGTGCCCAGCACAGGTATCAAAATCTGGTTTTTAGCATTCTTACTTTAACTTTGTTCGTCATATTTACTTGAGTAACTTACATCAACGTACTGCAGACATTTGAATTTTGAAATTATAAAGATGATAAATAATGATTAAACATTTTTTTTCAAATCTTAGAAATTATTTTTAACAAACGTTTCAGATCTCAAAAGACTCGAGCAAACACATTACGTTCTTACCTAAATTATAATTATAAATTCAGAATTACCACTGAGCCACTTGTAGGCTGGAAGTTGTAGCAAATTATTTACTGATTAATAAGCTCTATCATCTGTTACGTTTGGAAAGAATTATAAGATTTCTAGAATTTGTCCCTGGTGGGTCAGCAATAAATCAGCTGGCTTATTATGCTTAAAACTGGGTGGGCAGAGCACAGATAGTCCAACGTGTAGTTTTGTGCTTTACAACAAACAAACAATTTATGCAGTCTTGTTTCTTTCTATCTTACTTCAGGAAGTATTCTATACTTTATTTATAAACCAACAGCAATAAGAATAAAAAAATTGTGAACAAACATTTTTCTCTGGTGCCAGTTTTCAAGGTTTTCTATACAACCAAAACTTCTTCAGTGGCAAAAATCCAGAATAAATATTATATTACTTTTCTGGAAAAAATCTTATCTAAAACTTTGTGTTCTCTTTCAACAAAAGCAATTGAAAAATATAAACTTAGCCAATAAACTTTGGAAGACAACCACTCATACAGATTTTATCAATAACTTAAAACTGTTTTTTTCAATAGCTTAACCTTAAACAAAGACAAACAAAATCTGATCACTGAAAATAGTCTTAGTCTGATGATCCTGTAAAATTAATGTTTTTGTGCAATGATTGTTTCTTCTCAAGTTCATATGAAAAAAAAACTGCTTTTGATAAAAAAAAAGTTATTACCTAAAAGTACCATTGATGTTCACACATATAATTAAGGCTTGAATGCAAGTTTTCCTTGAAGTGAGTTTTACCTGGAAAATCAGTTCCAATCTGTATCTTTGCCGGGCTAATGCTGACATATGAGCCTGAAGCACGATTAGACAAGCTAAGCCTTGATGATTTACTTGTTGGGATCTGATTATCACTTCTGTTGGATTTCAAAGATGAAGCAGAACTTAAACTATGCAAAGAAGTATGTGAACATGCACGTGAAGGGTGAGGAGAATTTCGTTTAGTTGGAAATGGAATGTTGGCCTGTAAAAATTATAGACAATACTCAATAACATATCTGCATTTTTTACACTCAAAGATTTACACCCTACAGTTATTGGTAGCATTTCAATTATCATACAAAGCAACAATCTATTCTGGTAAGAATACATGCACATTTGGAGTGCTTACTGTATTAAGAATAGTGCTCCAATTTACTATTTGTAATTTTTTAAATTTCTGTAATGTTTTAAAGAATACATCATACTAAATGTCCAGTGTACTTTATATGACATTGATAAACACATATATCTGACCTCGTTACATTTACATAAGCAGAAATGTTAAACGGCTTCAAAATTTTGACATAAACAATCATTTACAAATAAGCAGTTATTTCATTAAACTTTTGTTTAAATACTATATAATAGCAACACAATGATTACAAACAGCATGTCTCACTTTTACAAACTGTTTTTTCAGTTCTTCATTTATGTTTAAGTCGAAATCTGACAAGTCAACCAAAACATCCCTACACCTTTTTGCTACTTCTTGAAGGAGACGTAGTCTGATATCCTTCTGGAAAATATCACATTTTTAAGTAATGAAGTATCTTCGTGAAGTAAAATGTTTAATTTTTCTTTTCTAAACACTATATCTACATAAAATAAGGTTAAAGTTAAACAAACACAGGATATTGTTTAATATACTATTGCATTTTGAGGCTCAGAAACTACTAAGACGTTAGTCATTCTTTCTCATCTTAGATCATGTGATTAAACAGGACAAGTTTTATTCCTTAAAATTATCGAAAAATTATATCTAAAACAGTGTAATACAACTCACAAAAATAATCCAGGAATTGTACCTAGACCTCACATTAAAAGAATTCTGTGTTTTTTAAATATTAATAAACTAGTATCATCAGGACTGCAATAAAGCTCCCTGCACATACATTCTTGGCTAAAGTAACTTTTTCTGTTTTAAAGCAGGCTGCATAATATTTAGTTGTAAAAAGTACACTTCGATGTATCAAATATCAAAACTATTCTAGCACTATTATGGAAGCAAGTTTTGCATGAAAAATTATGACAATTATCAAATTAGTTGCTATAATTTTCTTTTGGTTTATAAAATTCCAAACTTCTTAAACAATGCTATACTCTATACACACAGTAAGCCTAATTATTGAGATACACTCACCTCAATTTCAAAATTCTAATAGTTTAAGATAAAAAATACAAACTACTAAACGTTAATCTTTAGTGTTATATTCTATTTCTATTGAAACTATTATTAAATAATGCTAACATTAATCAATATACTTAACATGACCTGTGTATAAGAGTAAAGAAATTATGTGATATTGGTAGATTTTTGTAATATTTTACTACAATATTGTAAGACACAGGTACTTATAACTAGCTTTTGAACATATGTAAATGAAATTATGAACCTTAGTTGCAAATTGCACACACACACACACACATGCACATACATGTA
Source organism: Limulus polyphemus (assembly GCF_000517525.1). Taxonomy (NCBI): domain Eukaryota; kingdom Metazoa; phylum Arthropoda; class Merostomata; order Xiphosura; family Limulidae; genus Limulus; species Limulus polyphemus. Next base: position 209,138 of record NW_013667120.1, read on the forward strand.
AAAATTAATTACCTGTCATTATAACTACTATATAATGCTTATGTATAATGTAATAGTGGAAATCTGATAGACATTTAGGAATGAAACAGAAATATAATAATTTATGTTACATCACATTATGACACTTATGCAAACTGTGTATAATTATACTAAAAATAATTAATAAGTGTAAGTTTAGAGTGGCATCTTATTACTGTAAAATAACATAAAATATTGGTCTAAATTAATCCCAACAGAATTAGTAATATAATAAAAATTTATCCATGGAATTGCATGCCATTTTGTTTAATAAAACTACTGCATTCTAGTTGCATGACTATTTTGATTTTACAACATTTTAATGTTATTGTTGTCAATGTTCAGAGTTAACATATGTAAATATTCATAATACCTTATAATTTGTAAGGCATTCTTGAGACAATAATTCTTGAAGTTCTGCATTTATCCGTCCAGTCTGTTTTTCTGCACGAGTTATTTTCTTTTTCTGTTCTTCAAGCTCCTTTTGAAACACTGTTGATGTAGAATCCTTTTCCTGCAATAAGCTCTGTACATGGGTTTTTTGATTTGACACATCTTCCAATGCTTGCTCTAAGAAACAACAATCATTCTGCAATTCTGAACACTGTTTTTCTTTCTCATGGAGTTTTTCCAAGCAGTTTGATAACTGACTTTGAAATGAAAGAAGCTGCTTCTGTTCTTCACCTGCCAGTAAAAAAAACTCCTTTTTTGAAGTAATACTAACAATAACAGCTCATATAACTGTTTTGTTTGTTGATTTCATACAAAGTTACTTGAGGGCTATCTACACTAACTATCCTTACTTTTGAAGTGATAGGCTAGAGGGAAGGGAAGGCAGCTAGTCAACCCCACTCACTGCCAACTCTTGGCCTAATATTTATCAAGGAATATCAGGAGCGACTGTCACCTTATAATGCACTTACTCCTTAAAGGGCAAGCATGTTCGGTAATAGGTTTTGATCCTATGACTTAACCACCAAGCCATGCCAGGTCCCATTCAAATAGTGGTTAAAAGTAGTCACAGATACAATTTTGGGTCAATACTCAAAATGTTCCCAAATAATACAAGATAAGAAATGAGAAAATAACACAGAAATAAACCAACAAAAATTGAAATGAACATCAATTGCCTAGTTCAGAGTGAAACTTGAAGAACTAATCTATAAAAGTAGCAAAGATGGCAAAGACAACATTTTGAAAGACTTCTGTCTTTCTTCTTCAGACCAGCTTGCACTGATTTTTGCAGAGGTTCATACATTATCCAGGAAGATTGAGGTAGATCTGATGTGACTGTCTAGTGTTTCTTGTAACGTGGTTGGTAGAACGACCAATGATTTGACCAACAGTAGGCACAAACTGCTGATTTCCAGTCCCTAGTTTCTGTTTACAATGGTTTAATCATGTTGATATAAAAAGATTCTTTGATTTTTGTCATTTTTCAGAATTTGATCAATCTTATATATATTTAAAATCAAGGTGTCTGTTCGAGCATTTGTCTGCCTCCCGTTTGAAAAGCTGCACAGGGCAAAGCTCAACATTCACTTTTGAAATGACAGGAGAACAGGCATGAATAATGTTGATGTCAAATTTTATTTCACAAGGAGGATATTCTATACTAAGTTGTTAGAAATTAACCACACTATCATTCACATTTCAAAATAATACAAATGTAGATTTATCATATGTTATTGTTGAGCGACTCTTAGCGTGACTGAAATGTTCAACAATTACTTTTCATGGTGGGCAGTATATATAGCTCAGAGCTTTGACTCTAAGTGAAACCAAGAGTGCAACACAATTAACCTTTTTAAAGTCCATGAAATAATTTAAACTGATAGATTAACTTAAACTTTACCTGTCACTGGGGATGGGTACTTTTGCTTGTGCATCTATAATTGTCCCAGTCTATTTTATGTCCACTGACATGGCAAATGCCAAAGTAGAATTTTATGTTTTTATCAGTTTTGTGCAGTCTTCATGTTCTTTTATTCTTGCTTCAAAGTGTCTTCCAGTTTCTCCAATGTAGGTTTGCTTACAGGAACATTTCATGATGCTTTTGTGTTTATTATCAGATGTTCTTTGTTTAGTTTTAACAAAGAATGGTCTGAGTGTTCTGTTAGATTTCCAGCTGACATCAATATTGAACTTTTTGACTACCTGTTTGATATTCTCATTTAGGGTTTGCACATAAGGAAGTTAAATATTGTTGAACTTGTATTTCTTGTCTCTTGAATAAGTTTCTTTTTTATGTTCTTCAAGCTATTGGTGATGAAACTAGAGGGCATACCCGTTCTGTTTAGGACACTGTATGATGTGTTGGCATTCAGTACTGATTAAGTTTTCATCGTCTTTTCCACCTGATCTACTTCTGTAGCTTAGTCATCCAAGACTTTCTCCTTAAGTGTCACTCTGAACTAGACAGTTGCTGCCCATTTCAGCTTTGAAGACTCTACGTAAATCACCTATAAAAGAACATAAAAATAAACATTTACAATTTTATAAGCATATGACTGAATCCTATTGGAAGGTGAACATTTTACACGCAGAAACCTATAAGTTGTTTTATAAAATCCTCATTCTTTGTGAGATGAAAAGAAAACATTAAATTCAAATAATGAAAAGAAAACAGGAATAGTTCCACCAGATTTTACCAAGTAACATGCATGCTACACTGTAGAATAAAACAAAAACAAGTAAAAAATGTTCAAACCAACATAATTCCTCACACTAGTTAAAGAAACTGTTGTATCCCAAGGGTATAAGACAATTAGTAACAACAAAAAATTTAAACTTCTTTAGATAAGCCAAAAATAACCAATACTTAAGAAATTGCAAAAAAAACAAACAGAAATGTCAGATTTGAACATGTAAAACAATACTAAAACAAAACAATGATGAATTAATGTCTCTCTCTTAATCCAAATCAATTTTCATGAATGCGTTAAAAACACTCACACTACATCTTTGAGAACATTAAACTATATCAAACAGTAAAAATAATACCACTATGAAATGTGAGCTTAACCTTTTAAACATCTTTCTATGCAAGTCCTTGAGTAACATTCTAATTTATTATACAACTTTACTATCAATGTATTTGATGAAATTAACATTAAAACGTATGTTATTATTCAAGTTTTATGTTATCTGAGTTTTAATTCCTTATTTCAAAACAAACCTTTAAATGAAACTACTTTAACTTCAGTTTTGTTTTCACATGATGCACGAGTATTCAAAAATCTAACTTTCACAATTTCAAACTTGAACCAGCAATTATGGTGTGTATAGATGTATGTCTATAAAAACTATATTTACTATGTTATTTAGACATATGTTCCAAATTTCTTTGACTGAGTTTAGTTGAAACAATAGATAAATTTTTCCAACCCCTGACAGGTGCCATGTCCACCTTCTATGTTTAGCCTTGAGATTCACAAGCTGCATGTACTTAGTTGACACACGTGCTTATAATCATCAGAAAAAACTCATTTTACACTATAATCTAACAACAGTTATTTTGAAATTAGAACTCAGTAGTTATCAGGTAGATGTAACTACCAGTAGTATTGTTGGCTGCTTTGTCCATGATAGTACTTACAGTTGTTTCTTACCTAAGTATGTTATAGTTATAGAGGCAGTTAAACTATATTTAGAGTTTATGTCTTAATTAATTATGTTTTAAAATGCATAATTGAAAGGTTTAAACATTTATTGAATATTTTTCAAACTTTGCCTCAGTTCTTACGGCTTACAATCTTGCATGAGCACAAGACAATTTTGCTGAAGGCTTGCGCATCACCGTCAAAGATAGTGTAATGTGCCCCAAGGGCACCATTGACTTGTGTTGAGATTATAAACAAAAGAAGATCTTTTAAGATATGCTACAACAAATTGAAAGGTGTGTACATTTTTCTATTTTTTTTTTTATCGTAAACATTTCATTGTATTGTATGTTGATGATAATATCTAAAGTTAGTGATATGGTAAAGAAAATGAAAAATAAAATCTAAACATTTACATTAAAAAAGTTTTTGATATTCATTTAAGAGATACTAGAGGTTATGCAAATGAAACTCAAAAACTGTAAGATGAAGAAAAGTATTTTTATACTCAAAATGAAAATCACCTTGCACTCAAACTCTGAATAGTTTGAGTGCAAATAACTACAACAGATAAATGACACATTTTTAGTAGCAAGACTTAATTAAAATAATGTCTTATTTGTGTACAAAATACTTATAATCCTTAACAAAATCTTACTTGGGGTAGGATGTTTGTGCAACAGTTGGTCTCCTACAGATTGCAGGAGACTGGTGCAAAAAGAGTTGAAAATTAGCCACTTTATATTTAAAAAAACACAATACGTAGATATTCTACAAAAACATACTTGGTGACAAAATACTGAAAGACATGAAAACACTAAAGTCCCAGTGAACTCAGAAATACTTACATTAACTAATATGTAAGTAAAAAACAGAAAAACAAATCAAAGGCATGCAAAACATAACCAAAACAAGTCAAGAAAATGTTCATTAAAAACCAAAACAACTCACAGCACCAAGTATACAAGGCAAGTATTATGGTTATAGGATCAAGATAAAATGTAACCATGGCCAAAAATTGCTTGGCAAGTAACAGCTGAAGCTACAGAATGTGAAAAGAGAAGAGATAGACAAATAGTATTACTGTTGTTGAAATGTAGTAAAGAGAAAAAAGGTAAAAAATTACATCTTAACAAAAGAAAATTGTAGTTAAAAATACTATCTTTCAAATATAGCATTTTTCAAAGCTATTACAAGATTTATATATGTGCTTGTTTTTTTACATGAAAACCATGGTTTTGAAGTATATATATACATTCAAAGATATAATTTCACAGAAAGAAGCTAATTCTTATGCTTCATATTTGTGAAAAATCATAATAAAATGCAGATGTTTTTTTAACATTTAAGAGATATTTCACTGAATACCAGAACTCATCAGCCAGGCTGGACATGACATCAGACAAAAGTCTATTGCATATCAAATTGCTATTTTATAAGTACAAAGAATTTAGTCACAGTGTCAAATGCTGAAAGCTGATAAAACAATAGAACCCACAGACCTAACATTTGTGATCAAGACAATGCTACACAGAAGCTTTTTCTCCTCACATAAAATAGCATTTTTGGATAAATTTTTATCAGCTATAATGACCAATCCTGCTGGTGAGTTCTGGTATTGAATAACAGACCTACTGCCATGTAGCAACATATCTGAAACAAAAGAAACACTCTTTTTATGCATCTCTGATTTCAAGTCTAAAAAAGAACTAATTTACCCTTTTGAGATCAGGGGAATCTCAGAGATATCCTTCTTACAGTAGAAATGCTTAAACAAATAGCATGAAACTTAGGTCAAACTAAACAGAACCTAGTTTTGGCTTAGAAAAAGATGGACTCTCATTTAATACCTCTAACATATTTCAGGTTCTAGAATATTTTGTTAAAAACCATAGGAATAATTTCTTTAATCTCAGAATTTTCATATTTTTACTTTTGTTCAGAAAGTTCCCTTTTCCATATCCAGTTAGTTTCAACTTGATTGATATTCATTATCATATTGCTATTAATACTTTATTTTGCTGATTGCAGTAAAAAAGAAACACAAAAATTGACAGAGCTTTATAAGTTACCTAGGACCTCATCTTTTAATATGGCATCACAATACCTTTGTCAAGCTAGATATCATGATTTTTGCTTACATTATTTTTGGTTGAAGTAAATTTATATCAAGTAAACACAGTTTCTTTTCCACAATGAGGAATGTGTACTTTATGTTCAAATGATTTTGAATAAGCAGACCAGCAAATCACGTAACAACCACTGTTTAGAATTTCATAGGTAGTGTGATATCACAGAAAACTGAAAACATTTAGGAAGGATACGTAACAACCCTTTCTGAAGCAAAATATTCATAAACTCAGATCAGGGACTTTAAATTACAAGTGACAAAAATGTTGCTAGTAATTAACTGTACTGGAAAAACAAAGAAATATGGATCAATTTTGGGCACCAGGATCATCAGTCCAGAAAAATAACCTGCAACAAATCAACCACAACAATGATAAGTAAAGTGCAGTGGCTTGTAACAGGTGACAACCCAAGAAACTAAAATTCATTAGTAAAAGCAATCCATGTGACCCAGGCAACAATACACAATATAATCAAAAAGATCTCCACCTGGAGAAGTGACCCAAGTTGTTTCACCAATATATCTGTTCAACTGCCAGACACCTTAAGCAGCTGAAGAAGAAAATTGGTATTCATGGTATTCTATACAAAGACACACTGGTCAAGTTTCTGAATGCAGCTCCTATTGATTTCTGTGCAATCAGAGTGTTGAAAGGGACACAAGGAAACTGTTATCTTTGCCAACTAAATGGATTATTGAATGCATGCAGGAAGGAGGGGTTTGCTTTTAATATGAGAGCCTGAGGACAGAGTCTCCTACAATGGAAACTACACTGTATGAATATTGTCAAGATGCAGTGTCATAAAATAGAGTATGACCAGATGTGGCAACATGGACTGTAATGATGTGGTGGGCTCCAAAATTATTTCAGTATAATATACTCAACCTCTGTAACAAATTATTTCATTTGTATACAATGTTTGAATATAGTAAATTTCACTATAATATTTAATAAATAAGGTAACATTTAATAAATGAGAATCTGAGTCCTCATCTAGAATATTTTGCCTCACCTACTGTACTCACCAATCCTAAAGTAGCTTACCTGAAGTCTTGTTATATGAAAATTTCTATAACTTTCACACAGATATAAGTTAACACAAAACAATATTTTAGGAATGGATATAATATCTAAAGAAACTACAAAACATTCACAGTTTTGTAACTTGTTCCTAAGTATTCTAAGCTTCGCATTATATATTCCTTTGTTCACCCCTACATGAGTATCACCAAGTCAGTGTATTGAGGAATCATAAAATGCTTCTGAAACCGCTTTATTTACTCTACACTGATGTAATTAGTTTATATAACTTGCTTTATACAATCATATTTAAACATTTGCTATATCTATTTCCAAAGCTAAGCTTTCTTAATAATTGTTTAGACCACAAAACAAGAGAAGAAAATGCTCATTAAACTTCAACAATAACAAAAAAAAAGTTATTATGGTTATTGGATCAAAAAGGGCTGAATTGCACTAAATAAATGTTACAAGATGACAAAATATCAGTCATAAGTTATTTGCAAGTTAAAAATTGTTAAAATAGTTAGACTTATTATTTTTACTTAACTTTTGAGGTTTGAGAGTTAAATCAGATGCAAAGTATTATATTGGTTCTTAGAAAGTAAGATGAACGTATTTTAAAACTAATCTCACAGTACACAGTCATTTCACTAACCTTCTTCACCAAGTGGTTTTAATGTCTGCCTTAACTGAGTGTTCTCAGCTAGAACCAACTCCACACTATTCTTCAAAGCCACCATTTCTTCTTCTGCTTGAGATACAACAGCACTTAACTCCTTCCCACGAAGTCTAAGTTCCTCTTTCTCTTGTGCTGCCTATTAGATGAAGTTTTAAAAATCTATTAGAAACAATCACAAGTTTCACTAATTTAATTTCTAAAATAATCAGTACAGGAATATAAATGCATTTTTCACAAAAAAAAACCAAAACACTTGCATAAACATTACGCATTACATGTGTCAAGTTTTAGAATAGTCTCAATGCTTAGAAAGCACCCTATCTAAAATGTTATACATAAAAGGAATTAATTCATGTTTATATATACATATATATTGACATGTTAACTGCAATTTGGTAATTATACAATATCATACCAGTTAATGAGCATTATAGTTATATAATACAACATCATACTCCATTTCCGGAATCCTGAGCACTTTTAGGTATCGAGTGCATAACTGCAATACAAATTTCAAAATTGAAATAACACTTAACTCTATTTTTTAACTTTTTGGAGCAGAATATATGGCTTGGAGCAGTTACATGGTAGGATCATTTCATAATATGGTATACACATTCAGAAAATAAAGATTAGTTTAAGAAAACTTCTGTATATTTATTATATGTGTTTCAGAATATTATATTGGGTTTATGTCATCAGACATATTTGATGACCTGTACTGAGTTGTAATTTCAAATACTTTGTTGTTTGTTTGTTTTATGGCAAAACCACACTAGGCTATCTGCTGTGTCAACTGCAGGGAGTCAAATCCTGGATTTTAATGTTGCAAGTCTGTAAACTTACTGCTGTCCAAACTGTGTTGCAATTAGGCCTGGTACTGTCAGTTATTAGTGGGACTATATGACTTATGGAAAAGTTGCACATGAATCATTGTTTGTTTACGCACTTATATTTATAATGCAGAAGTAATTTACTGTTAATGATTAATAACTGCTTTATTTTGGGCACTATATACTCCACTGCCTTAATCATTTGTATATTTTTCATAAGTTGCTTGTTCTTAACTATACTAACCAGGCTCATGGACCAAATACTGCATAAATTTTATTATATCATACTTCTGAGTTACTGTGAATTTGTGTCCACACAATGGCCAAGGTTAAGATTCCTGTAAATGCAGGTGTAGGTTACAATATGTATATTTTTAAAAACTTGAAAAACCATTTTAAAGTTTGATAAACTCCAATTAGTCCATTTATGAATCACCATGTTGCATAAACACAAGTTAAATTACACATTTGAAGTCTTATAGAGATGTGGAAGTTTAACGTGTTGTACTAATGAAAAAAAAAGTATTGTATTTTACTAATTAACATTTAGTTTTTAGATTGAACACACTTATTATGCAAGAATATTTTTGTCAAAGAATTCTTGCACTCCATATTTGAAATTAATAGATTTAAAACCTAAAATTGTAGTTTTAAATACATATATTAGAATACTGTAGTACAGTTTCAATGAAAATGAAACAAATTCACTTGGAAAAGTACAAGGTATATGTATTCCAAAGGTTTGATTTATGATTAGTGGGAACATAAAATATACTCCTAAATAAATTAAAAATATATGTCATTCATTTGCAAAATTACTTTTTAAAACTAACAGAATATAAGGCAGTACAGGAATTTACCTTGATAAGCAAATATGCCGGACTTTTTTCATCTTCTTCATTTACTCCCAATGTTCCTAATAATACTTGGTACCTTTAAGAAAAAAATTAAAAACAAGTTTAAAGAATCAAATACCAACATACAAATATTCCCCAAATCATCTACATAATGTGTAATAACAATGTATATTTAATGAATAGCAGAAAGTTATAATTTTCCTATAGTGAAAATTTATTTCCAATAGGTAAATCCCTCCGCTCACAAGATTAGCTATTCCTGTTTAGTGCTGCCCTCTATATGCAAACTTTTTTAATGCATACCACAAACCTTCTGCTCCCCCCCTATTGGAATCTAGTGATTCCAACATGTCTCTCATGCAAATCCTCCACCAATGGAGTATGACATAGTCACATGATGCACGTGACTCCCTCTCTACTTTTCCACCAAACTATCACTTCTTGTTTGGCAGAAGATGGAAGCACCGGTTTTCGGTGGGGAAGAAGGGTGGAAAGTGTAAGTGGAGGGAATTACCTATCAGAAATACATTTTCAATACAGGAAAATTATAGCTTCTGATATAGAAGCCATGTGAGAAGGGAATGAACTGAAGATGGCAAAAACCCCAACATAGAGGGAAGAAAGAGGAGGTATCCCTCGACAAACCTGAAATCTAAACAGAACACAAAATAAATGGAAACATGAAATATTAAAGGTAAGAGTAACAATAGGGAAAAAAAGAGTGACAAATGCTGGAAGAAATCTGCCTTAAGGTAAACTAAGGTAGAACTGAAAGTTTGTAGAAGGGTAAGACTTGTAAGTACCCAAACTCAAAAGAGACAAAAGGAACAGCACAGAAAACATGTCTGAAAAAACATGGCTGAAAATGTGTAAAGTAGGTCTATTACAGATACATTTTACTGTAATATAAGTATGGAAGGCATTCCATGATAAGGTCAGGGAGAACTGACAATTTTAGGACATTGGAAAATGAGTTCAGCCATTAGATGAAAAAGGTGAGCAACAGTGGAAGCAGATATGGCAGACCCCAGCTCCTAGGGACCAACACACGAATTTAAATTACTGGTATGAAGGAAAATTGTAAACAAAGCAAAATTAATGGTAAGAATTATAGAGATTAAATGAAATAGTCAACATAGTGAAAAACGGGAAGAAAAGGATGTAGGGAATTCATCCCTTATGATGTTGAGTTGAAGAATTTTAGTTGAGAATGGTCACAAACTAAAAGTATGACCAGGGTTGGGGTCAGATCAAAACAATGATCCACCCCTTCCTATAACACTCCTCTGGGAACCCTAAGGGTGCACACCATTTTTGGTTGAAATCATTCAAAAGGTGCAGGCATGAAAAGCAAATGTACAGATGACACATCTCCTGGAGACATATGTATATAAAATTATCTCTTTTGATTGTAAACAGGAAAAAAATATTCTACTGGAATAATCCCTTTCAAAACAAAAACCACCCAAATGCCAAATTATATATTATGAACAATACAAATATAAACTACTTAGAAAATGAGCATCTAATGCTTCACTATTTGTAAAAGGAAGATTAAACTGAACTGTTTACTAAAAAAACACAAACAGAGCCTTATATACAACTCTTTTATGATATAATTACCACTACAAATAAAGCATTAGGTAAAATTTGGATTTACCTCATCTGCAATTTGTTGATCTTATTATTGCATTCCTGAAGTTGTTGGCTAAGTTTATGTTTTTTCTGTTGGGCAAGGTTTATTTCTGTTTGCAACATTTCTTTACAACATTTTATTTCTTCCTTTCTCTCTTTTACTGCCTGTAAAACAATACAAGAGTTCACTCTGAGAAAAAGCTCTTTCACTAAAAACAAAGCACACTACCTGGATTTTGATATCAGCATCATCAATCAAAATTTCGAGTTCAAATATTTCAATAAATTGGACAATTTCAATTTTGAAGTTATAAACTTTACATTCCCAAATAAAAATATTTCAAGTAAGATATGTTACAATATTTATGACTCACAGCTAATTAGATATAATATAATTTGTTCAACCTGACATAGCTTCTTGGACAGAGCTCAAACTCACTCTCATTTTTCACATACAAGGTTTCTCCTATCACATTTTCAACACAAACTTCCTTCAGTTTTGTGGGACATCCAACAATACTTTGGCTACTGATTATTGGTTTAGTCATTTTACAGAATATTACAACCTTTATAAACTGTCATGTCTACACTTTAATCCTTTGGAAATTAAGGTAACAGAAAACTGCTTCAGTGTATTGACCAACATCAATTTTACCTCCCATTCATTTTAGTTCTTATTATGTATACTTAATACTATCTATATGACACAAGAACAAAGATTAAAACTGAACCAGCTTTGTCATACATCAAGAGACAACAAGTCAAGTGGTTTGGACACCTAATTAGATAACATCCAAATTTTCTGCCAGAAAGAGTATTCAATACAAAGATAAATGGATGGGAAACAAAAGGACAACCACATAGACAATGGATTGAAGGCGTCCTTAGTGCCCCCCAAAACATGATGATACAGGAATAGAACAAGTGAGGAATAAACCGTTCTCTGTCTCTCTCTTCAATGCTGCAAGGCACCAGAGGAAGGTGAAATGAATGAATACTAGCTATATAACTGTCCTGTATATGGTTTGGCATTTTATCATTAGTTCAGCTACATTGGTCTTTGCTAATTACTTTATTTGCCATATTTACTATTGTTGTAACTTTCCTTTCTAAGTCTTATTACTATAATTGAACTTTCTTAAGGCTTATCATGTCTACTTTCAGCATTTAGTTCCTGTTACCTGCTCTTTGTGGTTTGTTAAGTGACAGAGGTTAGTTAAAGTAAGTAGTTGTATTACAGTGTGTTTAACATATTGTTTTCTTTGTATTACACTTAGCATTGTTATATTTTCAATACAGAACCAGTATTATAGATGCTTATTGTATTATTCATTTAATTTATTATTTTTTATATTTAAAACATTAATTTTTTGGATGTACTCTTGTTAATGTTCTGCTATATGACTACATACATGATACATTGTCGGAGCTGTTTAATGGGTTTTCATTGGTCACAAAATGATTTTACAGAGAGTTTAAGAAAGCTCTGTTTATACATGGTTATACCAATGTTGTTATTTATTGAAGATTAAATCTATGACAATACTTGAAGACAAATACCTAGTGTTTGTGTTCTGTAAGAAAGGCATAATCTATTATTTCTTTATTGTTAATTTCATTAACAATATTGATTAGAATATCTATCTAATTTTATTATCTTTCTATTTATTTTTATATTATTAAACCTTTTTTGTATAGATTTTTTGTATCTCTAGTTTATTTAATACATATGTTTAGGAGTAACCTAAATCTCCTACGCTAGCTGAATCATGTGAGATGTCATCTGTATTACAGACAAAAACATCATTAACAGCAAGGGTATCCAACTGATGAAACAATACATTTCAATCTTTAACAGAATAAATGTAGGAATGACTATGTAATTACCTATACTGATTACCTGGTTCATTTTTAGTTTTGCTTTAAGTAGGTAGCTTGCTCTGATCTAAAGTTAATATTGTTTAATTTGCAATTCATACAAAATATAAATTATTAGAAAATATAATACAGAAAAAATCTCTTTTTGTAAGGTGAAACCAAATTGAATGTTTAAACTAATGGTCAAGGCACAATCATGTTCTGAGATACAGTTTAAACAATAATTTTTGGATAATTTAAAGTACATGTATTCATTTTAAAAGTTGAAAGCACATTTTTGCAACTCAGGATAGTCCTGTAGTTACTCACCTGTTCTAACAAGAATAATCTTTCATGACATATGAACCATTATTAATTTATAACTTAACATCAGTTATCATATCAATCTGTTCTATAAGAGCTCTGATGAAGCCATAAAGGTAAAATGTTATTTCAACTTAACAAATTTTTTCTAGATATCTATCTTTAATAATCTTTATTAGAAGTAAATCAAACATTTGCATACACGTACCTGTATGTTTATTGTAATTTCTTCATTATATCTCAGGAAGTTGGTTTGGGAAGAATAAGCAAGTTGTGGCAAATCAAAAGCATTAAACAAAAAGTGTAAAATGTATGTATTTCAACCATTTATTGAAGAAATATGTTTTGAAAATATCAGTTTAGTTTTCTTTTTTTAATGAAAATGTATGAGTTTCTAAAACTAAAGAATGTTAGTAATTATTTGCTGGATCACATGAAAGAAATGTGTCCAAGTTCATGGTTATATTGCACTGTGGTACTGAAAAATATTTCAATATATTATTTTCAAATATTAATGATTAACTGCTAACAATTCTCCAAAATATCAACTTTCTGAATTGTCTAATCATATGTCAGAAGTATATTAAAAAGAATATTCAATTGGATATAAAAACTTGTGGTCATACACATACTGATCAGTATGCAGCATAAAGATACTCAAAATTGAAATTCATGTTTTTATCATGATGTCTGTTATCAATGATAAATTTGGGCATAACGTTACTATTAAAAATCAAAAACAGAAAGAAAAAAAGGAAATAGTGTTAAAAACCTTAATTTTTCATGCGTATGATATGTTATACTAGAGAGATGGGATAAGGAAAAAACTGACTAATCTATTGAAAATGTGGTAAAAATGCTTGGACTGCTACAGGCTATTTTTGTTATTACATAGGCCTTGGTACCTGTACCCCATACAAGATTTGCAAATTTTTCTTTTACCTTGTGGTTATTAGTTTTATATGTTAGTTGGAATAATGAATAATGTATCTTGATTTAGCTGAAAATACAGTGGTTGAGAAAATTAATGTAGACGACCTATCAAAATAAAAATGATAAAATAACCATTTTGATTTACTGTTAGTTAGTCAGGTTAGTATATTTAATAAACAGCACTTTTAATACACCACCAAAATTTAGATAATTTCACAAAAAACCACTGAATAAACTTCTAAGTTAGTATTTTCAATCGATAAAAGTAATTGCTTAAGTGTTTCTTTTTATGGGGGGGTTGGACAAATGATAATTCTGCATCGGCCTTTGTAATTTGTTTTCACTCTTTTTTTATTTCACGTTTCTAATTTTTTTAATGTGTGTGTGTGTGCAGCCTGTGGTTTTTGTTCCATCAATTAATGTACTTATAGCTTCCCAAATTGTACTTTCAAAACACCAAAAAACATAAAAAAAGATATAACATCTGTGTAACTACTTTTCATTGAAGTAACAAAATTCAAGGAAATTATTTCTAAAACTTAAGAATTTGTGATAGAGACGGGAAATAGAAGTTGCATGAAATAAGAGAAAATGAAAAGAAGGATAATAATGTATACTATGCTTGAAGATATTATACAGTGTGTTAATTACATTATATTATTATGATTTTGAATATGCAAATCAGCAAGACATATGACAACCACAGCAGATATAAAGTTGTGGTGGAACATCATGTACCAGAGCTATATTTTGACATTGTTTGCCATTTTGTAGGCAACATAATGACACCAAAACTTATCACTTTTTGGAAGGATATGTCACAGCCTTTTTAAATGCAAAATATTCATATACTCAGATTATAAAATGTGTTCAGACTGGGTACTTAGAATTTTGAAGATGAGGATACACCTTGTACTTAATGGCATCAGAAAACAAAAGGATAAAATATGGATCAATTGGGTCACCAGGGCCAGCAAGAAAAGGCTATAAAAAATCATCTTAGCAATGATAAGCAAAATGTTGCAACAGTACATAATCATAAAGGATTTGTTAAGTTATTCCCATCAAAATTACACTCAAGATTCAAATTGTAATATTCCACATGCACTACCTTGCCCTCATTATAATTAAAATCCATCTGCCATTTTATCAGCCCAACTCACCAAATAACCAAAGTCCTTTAGTAAACTTCACCATCCTCCTTACAGTCAGCAACATCCAAAACTTTAATATCATCATCAAATTTAAATAACATATTGATCATTTCTTCATTTATATCATTTCTATAAATAAAAAAAAAGCAAAGGCCCTAACACTGAGAACTGAGGTACCCCACTTGTGACATTAATCTAGTTTGACTGAACTCTGTTTAAAATAACCTTTGGCTTTTTTCATCCAGCCAGTTTCTATCCAATGAGCAAACCTATACAACACACCTGCAGAGATAACTTTTTAACAAGCACTTTATGTGGCACCTTATCAAATGTTTTCTGAAAATCCAGATACACCAAATCCACAACTGTATCCCACTTACATAAGCAGTAACTTCTTCAAAGAATGTTGAAATATCAGTAAAAAAATATTTTCCTCTAGGGTAAGCATGCTGACTATCCAATAAAATTTTAACATGGTTTTTGTCAAAATGCACAGTGGTCAGATAAAGACTGACCAGACATGATGATTATGGACTGTAATGAGGCTCCAAAACAGTTTAATCATAATATACTCAACCTTTGTATATATATCTTTATTATGGATTCATTCTTCGATGAATAATTTTTGTTTAAAGACTATCACAAGTAAAATTAAAATAATGATCCAGCCACTTAAAAAATACTTAATTACGTAAATTTTACTTGCCTATATAATAATGCATTTGTTTTAAAGATTTGAAAATAAATTGTAATAATCTGATAGAGAAAAAATTACTGAGGTCAATAAAAATAATAATAAGTTAAAAATAACATACTGTTTCTATGTCAAGTTGATGCTTCTGGGCTGCAAATTTTGTGTTCACACAGTCATTTAAAACTTGGTGTAAGCCTTTCAGTTTGACCTTCAGCAGGCTTTCTTCCACAAGTATATCCTAAAAAGTTTTTTATTTGGCTTTTATTAAACATGTTATGTCAGAAATATATGATATTCAAGAAAACATCAGTCTTTAAAAGGGCTACATTTCTATCCAAATGACTCACTTATGTATTATGTTTTAAATTGATCTTTAAAGCAAATACATTATCTTGGATTAGCACATACTCCTCTAATTTATATGAATTTAGAACTCCATGACTTCAAAAATTATTTATAAAAACAGATGAATCAAACTGATTTCATATACTCCATAATAAATAGCTGCAACACTCACCTGAAAAAGTAAAAAAATAATGATATGTTGAAAATACAAAAATAAAAACAATTAAATAGTGCCTCAGTTTTCTTTGTAAAATAACTTCTTTACTAAGAGTACTATCTCTTTTAAATTTTTTTTTATCCTGTATTTATAAAGAATCTTTTAAATATTAATGATGCCACAAATTAACTTAACACACTAAATACTTAATCATGAAATAACAATAATTTTTCAGCTGAAACACAATAACTAACAATAAAAAAAGCAAGTTATACTTAATAAGTAATATAGTCATATATGGCTACATTAGTATTTTCCATGAATATCTGTTTATAGAAAATAGTCAATATATAAATTAAAACATAGATAAAAATTTTTAAAATACCCATGACTTGTTTTTTAGTCAAATTTTATATCTTTACTTTGATAACTGATATTTACCTCTTTCTGAGAAGTCATATTTCTCGATTCACGTTCAGCAGTTTCATTATGTAAATAAAGTTCGTGTAGTTTTGAGTCTAAATCTTCTCTTTCTTTGCAGATTTTCTCCATTTTTCTCTTCCAGTAACGTATACCTTCCTGTGCAAAATCATTTTTCAGACTTGTAATTAATCTTAAGCAATATGTTAGTGAATATTACAACCTTCCTTTCACATAAATATTGCATATTGTTAAAGAGTACACACTACTATATCTTGTTAAATGTAAATGTCAAACAATATACATTTTATGTAGTTTTTTGTTGAAATCATGAAACTGCATTATTGTCTGAAGTGGTTGTTCTTATCTCAGCTTATGCTGCACATGCTTATTGAAAATAAAAAACGATTATTTCTTAAACATTGCACTGCTTTGCTCTTGACATTCTGAAGTAGCAGCTGTAAGTAGACCTATAAGGCAAATGGTTCCAAAAATGCCTATCATTATATATATGTGTATATATATTCCTTGTAAAGAAAGTGCAATGACTAATTAATAAATTTTAACAATCTAGTATATTTTCCTGAAGAACACCCACACACCATATAGCAACATAATCCAAAAATAACATAAAAAACACATCAGCGGAATTTTAGAGAGGCAACACAGATTTAAACATCAATTTTGATTTAGCATTAGTAAGAACAGTATTTAATACTGCATTTTTTTGAACAAAACCTTAGTTTTCATGTAAAAAAAAACAGACCATGTTAAATGTTATTTTGAATTTTGTATTCAAGAAATAAAGTTATCTATAACAGAACATAAAGCTCTCATAAATTATATTGTTTTAACCCTAAAGACTTCAAATGTTCAATGCATTAATAGTATTGAACACTGTCCATACCTCAGTTTTTTTTACTTCTTGAGAAAGCATACAGTAAGTAGAGGTCTGACTGTCTAATGATTCCTTTAGTTCTTGAACTTCCAACTCTAACTGAACCTGTTCTTCCTCTCTCTTTTCCCCAGCCATATGGGCAATCCGTTGATGCAGCTGCTGGATCTCATAATCCTAAATTTGTCACAATAAAATATGAGCTTCCTCAACAAAAGCTGTAAAGTCTGTATTTTGTATATCAAACAATACCAATCCTTTTCATATTTCAACTCCAAACAAAAAACCACTTGTAAAGAATACTATAAAATAACAAAGAAAAAAAATTCATAAATCTTTACAACAAAAACATGAATATGTGTTTTATTTTTCAAAATCATAACAAAGAAACATTCTACTAAAGCCAAAATGATATGACAAACCACACAGAATATTGACACTTAAACATTTCTTTACATTGGTTGCATATTACATAAAAATAATTTAAGAATGCATGTGTGTATGGGTGTACCTACTATGACTATCTGTTTTCAAAACTCTTAGTTTCCCAAAGCAGTGAACCTGGAAAAACTGCAATGCCTACACTTACAATACATTTGTCCAAGCTTACTAATATATGAGAGGAATTATGAAGAGACCATACTATAACTAACACAATTTATGTATAGTTGACTAAGTTTGAACCTCTATCACATTTTTTAGACAAATATTATTTTTACAAACTTACATATGACTTCAATACACCTTTTACTAATGGTCCAAAAAACTAACTTCAACATTTGGGTGCTTCAAACCAGACAAAGCAAAGTTTTAAAATTAAAAACAATACAATTGCACTCAGTTTATAATTTAAACATAAGTTTTCAATTTTCATTAAAATTTTTATGTGCAAAACATATAAACAAGAATATATGTAATGAATGCACAGGTTACAATAAATACTTCAATATAACCAATTACAATTAAAAGTTATGCTTAGCTTATTAAATAACAACAGAAATTAAAGTAGAAATCTTCATTTCAAAGTCAATCACTAAGAGTTATTGTTTTGTTCTTGAAATTAAATAAGTCTGAAATTCATCAGTACTGATTGAGTCACAAAACACTATTTGGCATTTACCATTTACTGTAGAAGAATGATCACTAGCCAGAAGGAAACTAATGAATCATCTTAATTGTACATTTCAAATACAATTATTTATTTATTAACTCTATATCTGGGCTTGGTCATTTTGACCAACCTTGTAACCATCACATAACCATGAAACTATACATACTATAACTCTGAGTTTATTGAGTGTATCTTCACGAAATTTTGTAAGTTTTTAATAACTATTGTTAGTCTATTGTACATAAAAATCAGATTTTTTTAATAAAGAATTTTTACTAAACATCTGTATCTGAACTTATGAAGCCCTTACTGAGACAGTTTGAGTGCAAAGAGATTATCATTTTAAAAAGAAAAATACTTTTTCATCTTCTAGTTTTCATATTTCTTTGCATCACCTCTAGAACCACCTAAATGAATATCAAAAGCATTTTCAGTAGACCTTTATATTTTATCTGATATTTAATCAAACCTAACACTAACTGTAGCAAACTCAGCAGTGTAAGGTAAAATAAAAAGTTGAAAAATAAAAAATAGATTTAACTTATCTTTTTCTTCTTTCTAGAATCACTGCCCATTTTAACAGAAAATTACACTCTTTTAATTATTACAGCCCAAGCTCATGCTTTTCAAATCTGCACTTATTTATTTTTTTGCTTTACAGCTGTATTCTAGACCATCTCAGAGTATGGCAAAAGCTATTCACAGTGGGACAGCTTTGTGAAAACTAAAAATTGAGTTACTAGTATGCACATTGAATTACAAAATCAAACCTCACAATGTGCACATGCCATTATGAGGAATTTCTTTCCATTTAAATTGTCTTTGCTAACCTAATAAGCTTCTAATTTTTACATTCAGTTACTTTTATAACAATAAATAAAAAATAAGAAATTTAGTACTTATGTCTAAATTTGTATTTTTCAAGTATTTGTACTTGGATGAACAAAGTCCCTGAAGCACACTAAGTTTGCTTTTTCTTCATAATATTTTTACTTTATGAATTATTCTTTCAAATTCAAATATGTAATTCATAAAACAAAATATTGTCACACACAAAAAATTTAATGTTCTAACACTTAATTTTAAAATCTGAATTATAAACTAAGTTATGACATAAAATTTATTGACATACATTGATAACAAAGTTGTTTAATTAAATTGTGAAAACAACTCTGTAGTAGGTCATGACCTGTACACTTCGACCCTCACCTGTACACATAGGGGTAATGGTTGTTTCATAATCAATGTTAACTTGCCAAAACTATGTAGCTAATTAATACTTAAGAAAACCAAAAATATTTTTTCCATTAAATGGTGTATAAAATCATTATGAGTAAATATTCTTGTATATGGCTCTCCCAGGAATTTCACAATAAGTAGGTACAACTTGGGCAACATGGCAACAGTTTCAAATGGTATTCTTTTGTGTGACTGCCATTGCCCTTCAACTTCCAACAAATGTTTTATTTTTAGGTTACTCAAAATTAAACTTAACTTGTCCTAGGCAGTAGACAATACAAAATATTAGTCATGTGGCTCACCAAGTGATAGACTAATTCCTCCTGGCTTACTCCATTCTGATCCAACTGACGAAGACGAGAATCTAAATTTCGATTGGATGCTTGGACACCCTGCAAGAAAAAAATATCAGTGCCAGTATAGAATGACATATTTGTGTTTGTATGTTCAAGCTAAAAACTTTACACTTTAATATTTTTCACTTTGTACAAACATTATATTTTACACAATTTAATAAAATTATATTACATATTAAAAAACATATAAGAGGATATAAAAGGCTTTCGAATGACATGAATAGTCTACTAAATAAATCCTGAGTATGAATTCCAAATTAAATAATCCCACTTGCACTAATGTTCAATAGGATTATTGAGACTCAAGTACATACCTCCCTATCTCATAACAGCCTTGAAGATTTTCCTAGTTATTTTTTTGCCTTTTGGCATTTGTTCTACAGTTTTGAGCTCACTGCTATCTGTCTCATCATCATAAATCTATAGATAAAATCAATCCTTAACATTACTCTTTTGGAATTAAAAGGAAGTAAAGAGATTCATACTTCTATAATAATCTGAAGCAAACAATTCCTGGTTTGTGACAAGAAGTAAGTCTAATTCCTCTGTTCCTAGCTTGTTCCACCTCCTCTACACAGTTTTCCATAAAATTTTCTTTAAAAAAAAATAACTACATGCTAATATGATTATGCCCTCTTTCATCAGACTCACAGGCTAATCATTATCTGTCATAATATCCACAATACCCAGAGTAGAAAGTGTAAACCAAATGTCAATCATTCTGGTTGTAAACAGAGAATACGGTAACCACCTGAATTAATTTGTGACAGGCATGAATAGCAAAGTCTGAAGCAACTCATCTGTTGTGCTGAACTGATTTATTTTTATTCATACAAGCATGCTAATGAATGACATGTCAACAGAAAAAACTAACAAAATGCATTACTTACTAAATCAAAATCAACTGGGACAACTCTGTGCTACAACAAGCACAAAACCCTTCTGATTCAATAATCAGGATGCGATTTATAATAACTTATGGAAGTATACAGAGATTTTCACAAACCAGCCTATAGGATGTTCTCCAGAGAAATTCCAGTTGCTGGAGCCAAAGATACAGCATGGTTGTAAAACAGCTGTAAGATGAAGCCTAGAACAGCTACAAAAGAAGCAGCCTAAACTAATGTGTGAGAGAACGAACAAACTCAGATGGTGAAAATTCAAGGACACTGGAGACATTCTGAATCAGAATAGTCATTTTTTGAGGAAAAAATAATGGAAAAAAAATCTACTTTGGCTATTATTGAAAGTTGAGTTTTTGGAAACAAAAAAATCAACCCAGCTACAAATACAAAGTCACAAGAGAAAAGTGTGCAGCAAATATGGATAGTAGGTAATTCAGATCAATAATAATAAAAACTTGATATAAACAGATTGCCAAAGTTTCAGAAAGTGCATGATTCTGTACACGATGGCTCACATGAGAGGACATCTGACATAAAGTGGCTTAAACAATGTACTCAAAGTCAGAGAATGCAATGGCAAAGCCATACCTTTCAATGTAAAATAATGGCTTAAGGTAGCACATTAACTTTTATGCAGCCATGACCAATAGTTCACAATCTTCAACAACAAAGCAAAAAGAAGGATGGCTACAAGTTTATTTTATATTATTTTAGTGCTGGGTAGACCCAGCCAAGTGCCATAGAGTTAAGCAGACCTAAGGCATAAGGGTCCTCTGAAGTTGCACAGAAAAACTTGAGAAGCATACAGTCAAATGATATTTTTGTGATTTCAGTTTCTTCAGCCATCTTTCAAATAAAAATGGCTGTTGATTTTGGAGTTTGGATGGAAGTTTGTGGTTTACTTCAAATCTTAGATAACAGTTTATTTATGATGCCAGGAATAAGCCCTTCTTCATTTAAATTATTTTTTGGGTCAGAGAGTTCTTTTTTGTTACCATATCTTCATTTTGCAGATGAGGATATTACTCCATATTGGCTTGATGTATGGTTTCAAAACTTAATGCTGTTCTAAATGCTTTATTATGCATATTTATCCCCTTCCACTGAAAACAATGAAGACTCCTTTCTTCAAAATGTTGTGTTCTTTCTCCCTGATACTGTTTAGCAACTTAAGAAAGCGGTTGTGACATATTCCTCCAGCCATAAGTCTGCAAACAGCATCAATGCACTGTTGAATGATTGTGATCTTGCCATGAACCAAATATAAAAAATGCATATGTGGTGCCAAGGCTTGCTCCTATAGCAACAGCCCACTTCATTTGCACATACACTGAGTGGTCACAAGTAAATAGACACCTAATTTTTCGTCATTTAACTGATTTATGCTAACTAATTTGTGTTCACAGAGCACTGTATCAATGAAAATGGTCCGCACGCTAATTATCTTGTGCTACAACATTCCTAAAACTCAAGGTTCTCTCGAATTGTCAGATTTTGTTAGAGGAAGGATAGTTGGTCAAGCAGATGGTGGAATAAGTCAGCGGCAAATTTCACAGAATTTGGGAATCCCGCTTTCGACAGTCAACAGAATCATCGTGCGGTTCAGGAAACACGGCAAGGAAACAACTGAGCAGCGTCCGGGTCGTCCTGGTCCATCGGAGAGGACAAAAAGGGCTGTCAAGGGGAGCATCGAAATGGATCCCAGATTAACGACTGCAGAAGTGGCCAAAGTTGGTGGGATGAACCCAAAATCTGTTCAACTGATTCTTCACAAATTGGGTTATCGTTGCAGAGCAGCTAGACAGAA